>NW_019385541.1:70647-195891 GCF_000671375.1 Centruroides sculpturatus | reverse complement strand
ATTTTTTGTTTTTATCTGCGTTGTAGTAGGGTATGCCATGAGAATGTACACTAAGAAGGGATTTTTAGAAATTTCCCCGCGGGGGGTGAGGGAGAGAATATAGTTTTCATCGAGTACTTAGGTGTATTAAATTAATAACATTTCAGACATTGTTATAAATATTTTTATCCATTTCGATTTTAAAAATGTTCGAACCGTTTTAAATTCGAATTTGTTATCGCGTATCGGTTCGATTATAGAACGATTGTAAACGTTCAGAAAAATTGATCAAATTGAAAACAGTTTGATTCTCAGCAATTCTCATCATTCTCAGCGGTAGGTATTATGTAACAATTACTATGGTTGTTGAAATGCTGAATATAAATGGGGTTTGCTTGGAAAACCTTCGCGGACGAAGTCGCGGGTAACAGCTAGTATTAGTATATATTAATAAATAATTTATCCAGTATCATTTGTCTTCTAGCAATATTACAACAATTTAAACTATTATATTGAGAGCAAGTAACAATTAAAACAATTATTTCATGGTTAGGTTACAAGTTTGGTATTGTTATTATACACTTAATAAAAGGCAGGAGCATACCAAAAGTTTTCTTCCGATACAGTACAACAAAACAAACAATGCATGTTAAATAAAGAGCCAACTTTGTAAACTTAATAAATCATTAAACAATCCATGTAATGAAAGGAAACAACATTTGATAGCTGACAGAATTACCCGGATGGCATTTAGTGCATATCAAAAATATTATTGTTTTTATAATCGCTAATGACTCTTATTTAGTGAAATGAATGAAAGCTATTATTGGCAAATTATTAAATGTATTTTAATAAATGAAGAATTTCGTGAAAATAAACCCGGTACATTTTTATTTGAGGTTTACGTCTTTTAAAATGTCAGGCTAATTGTAAAAATGAAATTTCTAAAATCTGAGTGTTATGGAAATCAAACTGGCATTGACATTTGAAAGATGTAAGCGTGTATTATTTATGCCAAGTTTATTCTGGGAGGGACGTAATTGATGTATTAAACAGAAAATTTATTATTACAAGGAGTAGGTCGGTAATTAACAATACGATAATTAGATTGTATTTAAAGTTGTGCATCAAAAATTGAAAAAGTTAGACATTTTATATACAGTATTTATAAAATAAAAATAACTTAAATAAAAGTTATCATCATCATTAGATAAATTAAAATGCCAGTGGATATTACGATATTAATTGCTAGACGATGAAGAAATTGCCATATATTTTTAACCGTCGACGGCAGTAATAATAATATACAGAATTATTTATCATTAAGTTGTCGTTTAGAAAAACTTTTAAATTATTTCCTTTGGAGTTTGCTTTCTTCATTCGAGGAACAATTTATTTTTAATTTTCCAATTAACATAGTTTCGCTTAAGGTCAGTTTTTTTGCGTCTTTCCGGTCGACTAACGTAATCAAACGCTTATCTTCTAATGTGTCTTCACGGAACGTCAAATTAAATAATGCATTCAATAATAAAACTATTCCAAACCTTTTCTTCCGCTAATATTTCATTACTTTGAAATATTATGAATAGAACAAAGATGTTCATTCATCAAAAACATGTTAACCAGATGAATAGTTTTTAACCTTTGACAAAGTAACGTTTCCTGTTGACTAAGCCGACGTCTGTAACAACGTCGTCAATTTTAATATTAAAATAGCAAAAAAATACAAAATTAGCTTTACTATAAACTTGCGAATATTTTAAAAAATTTGTTTTTTTTTAAATTATTGTGTTTATAAGAGAAAACGTCAGAAAACTATTTATTTTGTTATGTCGTATCTCTTAAATGCACAAATAAGGTAGATATAATTACATTTATTTTAAAAAATTAAAAATTTTTCTAATCTTTTCCTAAAATACTTGGTCTCGAAACGTTTTCAAATTTTATTTCATTGTTTCTTTCCTTTTACTATTTATATCGATATTTGCTATTTTGGAGGCAGATGTCAATCGTCCTTCGGGATTTTTCTGCTTATATATTGTAAATAAATAAACATTTAAACGTATTTCAAAATAAAAAGGTTAACCGAAAAATTTCTAATAATTTTCAATTCCAAATTTTTAATAAATTAACCAATTTCTGTTTTTATTTTCTTTTGAATGGGATATTTTATATTAAGGGTTGTTAAATCGAAAAACACGCTTTAGTTTATTAAGATATAAAGGGAGACCAGTTATAACCAGTCATAAATAGTAATCCACAAACGATTTCCAGTTAAATATTTATTAATTAATATCGAGTTAGCTTTAACATAAGTATTGCCGATATTTACAGAAATTATCGGCAATACTTATGTTAAAGCTAATTATGGACAATTAATAATAATTCAATGCAGTAAAGAATGAAAGTATGGAAGGTGTAAACACGGACTGGACAACGTTGTTATTTTGTTTCAGGTTATAAAAACACGTCAGGAGAAAGCTTCGTATCTGTTGCCGGGATTTAACAAAGCAGAAATTCCATCTTTAAGCGATATTAACGAGAGTCTGTTGTTCGACAAAGCCACCGTGGCCGAAGTTCTGCATAATACCGGACACGATACGTCTCGATTGTTAGTACCCTACGTCCCTCGCCACATCGGAACCGGTAGGTCGAGGCCTCTTCGTCCCAATTAAATTCTGGCCAATTTTTCTAACCTATTATTAAGAGTAAATTGGAATTTTTCAGTAGGCGAAGTCAGCGTTACTCGTAGCATTAGCGATTTGAATTCCATTAGCGTCGAAGTCGATAGCGTTTCTTCTTCTCCCGGAGTCACAAAGGTGGGTTGACCTTTACCAGTTTACTAGATTTAAACGCATTCCGTCCTTACCATTTACTAACGAGATTCGCCTCCCACGTCTCCGCAAAATTTTATCGTAACGCTACAATTGCGAAATTTTTGAAATATATCGGTTTGTTTTAATTCAGTCTGAAAATTCGGTGCGGGTTCTGTATCTCGAGTTGGTCGTCCCCGACATCGACGCTTACGCGACCGTCTACAATCCAAGAGGGAAAATGTTAAAATTGTTTAACCTTTTGACTGTACTATACGTGTCGAATTTCGTAATAAAAATAGTCGGAATTACCCCCGTGCATCCGATAGATTAATTGTTTGCCGTTCGTATATGGATTCACTTAAACGAGACCCTACCGTTGATGATCGTATTTATTCATTTTTATCGGCTTACATACGAAGGTATACAATGACGGTGACCGAACTACGGCTCCCTGTACTGTACTTTACAATTTATTTTTATAAACTTAGCGCATAGATATGTACTACTAACGCAATATTTTTGTATGTTTTCTGTTACATAATGCGACATAAGCGCGGTTTACCGGCGTAACTCGCAACTTAACCCGGATCGGTCGATTTGAAGTTAAGGTTGCCTGGCTAGAGTTAAAGTTTGTCTAGCCCGTTATTAAATACCGGTAAAGTAACTGTGATATTTTACTGTAGAACGGTGACGACTATAATAATTTAACTATATACGATGTAAAACACCGTTCCGATAGACTATATGTGGCTCCTATCGTGACGAAGTTTGGCCGCCCCGTTATATAATCTAATTTATATATATATATACAGTCTTTCCTGATTGTGTGTGCGCGCGTGAATATGCTACGGCAAAGTCCGAAGGACCGGCAATCCTAAGATTTCCGACGGTGTTTTAGACATTGGCCGAAATGAAGTTTTATTTCCAGGAGACTTGGCCAGAAAAGAAATTAGGCGACCTTAAGATTTTGTCACGTCCCAATTTGATACTTTCGTTGGCAAATTGCCTGCTTTATCGGGCCGAATAGACTATAGCGGATAAAAAACGAGTTTCGTAGAACAATTTGCAGAAGAATGAAGAATTGAAACCTGTAGTAAACCGACAAAATACAATACTTTCAACATTAAACGATATACTTGTTCGACATGTTCCACCATTTACTTATTAGCACGCGGCATGGAGAATTTCGTAGCGGGTTTACCTTTATTCTTGGAGAGCGTTGTCGGATGGGATTTGGTCGTCGTCTGGAGCGTTCTCTTTCTTTCATTTCGGTCCTCTCGCAACGCCATTCCTTTCGCTAGACTCAATGGGAAGAGACCATCCAGTTGTTTTCAAAAGTTTTCGTTAGAATCCGAAGATGATCGAATACCGATACGTACTCTTCGCCCGTAAAATAGTCTTCAAAATACAGGGATTGCTCACTAGCTCAGTGGCTTGGTCAATAGCAACTACGTAATAAATAATTCTTATCGAGCGTTGCGTAATAGACAAATCACAGAATGATAGGCGCTGTTCTTTTGAATTCGGAAAAATCCATAAGCTATCACTCCAGTGCTCGGAACTGACGAACGAATGGCCGAGCGGTCGAGGCGGTAACCTACCGCTCGGGTGATCCGGGATCGAATTCGGACGAGTCCCGAATGGTCGAGTGGTGGACCGTCCCGATAAGTCGGGTGCCTCTCGCCACCCCGCCGCTTCGTTCGGGCCTGGCCGAACCCGTAATGCCTGGCTAAAAGAGGCCCTCTTAGTGCCCACGGGGCGGAAAGAGTTTAAGAAAAGAAAATGGGACGGCAATGTTTTGGGGGCCAGCCTCGGCCCCAAACTACCCGTCACCAAAATTTCAGCTTCCTACTCAACTTCTAATTAAAAAAAAAAAAAAACTTTCTGCGTTTTTCCTGGATATGGCGGAAGTCTTTGTCGACTTTAAGTAAAATCTAAGCGATACGACTGCGGAGTGTTATATACGTTATTTTTTAGAGTTTTACATACGCGAAACAAGAATTGTTGGATTTTTGCACCCCCTAGCGGAGCCCGTTACCAGCCGAAAAATATACTGTTGGAGAGTACGACGAATGATCTGTACGTCCGGAAAGTTTCGCTAATTTCTCTGGACGGTAAGATACCGAGAAAAGTTAACAAGTAAGGGACGATGGGGTAAGACGGGGACGTCTGTTTATTTGTGGTTAATGTTCTTTTATCTAGCTGTTATTTGGGGAACTAAATGTCTACCTCGAAAGGGATCGTGGAGCGAGAGAACGTCCAAATCGCTTTCTTTGTTTGGAAGTAAAATACCTTTTTCGTGTTTCAGCAACACTTGGTCTAATTTTACGCCCGCTAAAAAGTTTCTACAAAGTAAGTATCGGGGCAAGATGGGGTACCCGTCTAGCCCCGGGTTAACCACGAATATGGCCTATGAATTTAGAAGTATTTTCGGAGGCAGACTTTTTTGCTGCAGAGACGACAAACCGGCCCCTTCGGCAAGGGTAGGCCTAACAAGAAGCGAAAGACAAATGACACAGAATGCCTCTATTGCGGAAAGTTATACTCTGTATTTACAGAGTTGGGCTAAATGTAGCCGTTGCGATAAACGGGCGCGCTGTTCTCGCGCCTTTATTGAAGAAAAGGACAGTTTAATCGTTTTAATTTGTCCTTCTTGTATATAAAAATAATATCCCCGTTTTATCCCACGGGTGGGGCGAGATGGTGCATTTACATATAATTTTAAAATATTCAATTAATTTAAATTAAATTTTGTATTATATATTATCAAATGTTGTAGTTGCCGAGAATAAATTATCGTTCTCATTAAAGTGGTGCCATCTTACGACTTTTCAAACCTTAACGTTCTGGTCTCGCCCCACCTTCCCGTATTTGTTCGGTTTCCCATAAGATATAATGGCATTCTCATCGAAAACAGTTTCGTCCCGATTGCGGATTTAGAAGGGAACGCCGTTTTCGGACAACAGGGTTTCAGCGAAACGAGATACGGTACTCTACCTCTTCCGCCGTCTTCGTTTTTAATTAAAGGTCCTCGTTTGAACAAAGTCGAACAACAGGTTAAGCGCAAATCCCAGAATTTCGCTACGCTTCTGACTTAGAGGTACGAATAAAACACAATTTTACGAAACAACGGTTTTATCTAGGCATATGGTATAAATATTTATTTAAAGAAAAATACTTTTAAATTTGAATTTGGCGACCCCGAAAAATTTTCTGGCCACCCACGGTTTGCGCACCTCTTATACAAGGTCTGTTCAAAAAGTATCGGACCTTATTTTTTTCCGCTTAAACCAATGATGCGAGAGAGGCCTCCTTCGGTGGAGTTGTGGAGGGGACAGTCATGCACAGCCCTGAATTTTTTCCCGCCTGCAGAAAGCGTCAGTCGTTGGCAATCGGCGTATGAGTGAGGTCATGTAGTGCGCTCTCGTCGGATTTCACTAAGCTGGAAAATGACTGAACAACGTGAGCAGCGATATTACATCAAATTTTGCCAAAAACCTTGGCGATACCCGAGTGTAAACCATTCGCAAGATTCAGCAGGCTTTCGGGGACGATCCTCGAGGCCAAAAAAAGCGCGGCAGGTCCGCAGCAATATCAAAAGTCATGTTGACAGTTTTTTCGACTTTCGTGGGGTGGTGTGTCGTGAGTACGCACCACAAGGCCAAACCATCCCAAAGGAGTACTACCAGGAGGTCCTTCGTCGTCTTTCCGATACAGTGCGATGCAAACGATGGGATCTGTGGTCGATCAAAATTTGGCAGCTCCATTGTGATAACGCATCCGCCCATTCTGCGCATCTGATTCGGGCTTTCGTCGCCAAACACAATACTCCCGTGGTTCGTCACGCTCCGTACTCTCTCCACATGGCTCCGTGTGACATTTGGCTATTTCTCAAGCTGAAAATGCCGCTAAAAGGAACCCAAATTTAGTCGAGAGAAGACATCGTGCGAAATGCGACGGACCGGCTGATAACCATTCCAAAAGATGCGTTCCAGCAGTGTTTCCAGCAATGGCAGGAACGCTGGGAGAAGTGTATACATTACCAAGGAGACTACTTTGAAGGGGATTAGGGTTTTGTACCTCAAAGTCAATAAATTTATTTTTGCCGACCAAAGGTCCGATACTTTTTGAACAGACCTTGTATATCTGAAATTCCAGGCGTTTTAGGTCCGAACAAAAATATCGATGTTCGGACATTGGTAATTTCCAGTTCGACTAATTTGTTTTTCGGAATAAGACTTCATTCGGACTCTGCCTTAGGCCGGGGGCGGCAATACGGCAGGCGGGACGATTTTCGGCGCCACTCGAACGAATAGAAATGTAGTAAAAATTGTATTTTAATTATTGATTACGCATTTAAATGGACGCCATAATTCGGTGTAGACCGTAGCAGGTTAAAAACGAATCTCTGGCTCGTATATTTATACTACAGTGCACGCGTAAGAACGTAATTAACAACTTGAAATTTTTCGAGTCAGTTATAACCGGACCGTATATGTAACAAAATTGGCAGAATCGCGTCGGCGCCAAAAAGGTTTCCGACCCCCGCCTTAGGCAATCTTCGCCAGTAATAGGTAACGAACACGACTATTCAAATTTTTGCTTTTAAGTAAGTAATTAAAAATATCTTCAGCGTGTTTTCTAATAGCGGCTTTAATTTATTTCCAACGGTATCCAACTTAAAATGAATTGGTAAGTTTATTTATAAGCCAAGTTACGAAAGTCGAAATAGACATTTAAAATTGGTTAATCTATGGCAGAAGCATCTGGGAGAAGAAATAACCGTAGAATCCTTGAGGAAAATGATGGCGGAACCGCTGGGAGCGCAACAGGAGGCGGAAGAAGAAAGACGTTTGCAGGTGATAGAGAGATTTCGAACGGCTCCCTTCGAGGATCTGGTGGCAAAATCGGAACACGAGGTACGAACGATACAATTTTAATTTGAAAATAATGGGTAAATAACTAATCAGCCGTTGGTCTTTCGACAGACGATCGATCTACAAAACAAGTTGAACGAGATATTCGGAAAGATGCCGCCGTCGGTAGAAGTGTCGAGCAGACCCAGTTCCCCCCATCCGGCTAGCAAAGAGGATAACTCGTGTCAGATTACCGCTCCACCCGTTTACGCGGTTCAGTTTCCCGAATTGTTTTTTTTCTAAATTCGCGTCTGCCCCGTACGAAGAAAGGTCGCGCCGGACCGTGCAATAACGCTAGGATTTTTCCTATTTATTATAAGCAATTAGTCGTTCCTCGCGCCTAGAATAGCCGTGGATATCCGTCGCCTTAGAACGCATCCGAGTTTTAGTAAACAGTAGAAGAATATCGTAGATTTTTGTCGTTTGGTATTAGGCCAGGAACACACATGCGTAAAATTGTGTGGCAGAAAACTGAATCAGAAATCAGCTTTCAGTTCAGTTTCTGTTTTTGCTCTACTCTATTTTCAGTTTTGTTTCAGCCAAAATTTCAGAAAAATTTTTACGTTTTCTGTTTTATGCTAGATTTTACGCCGAATTTTACGCATGTGTGTTCCTGGCCTTAGTCTGCCGTTTCGCAACACCCGCGGGCGCGGGCCAAGCGCACCCGACATTACCCGCCTCTGTCGACGTTCTTCCGTATATTGTTTGTAAATAATGGGATATTTATCGCATTTTTTTTTTGTAACGTTTCGTTTTTGCCAAGATTCGGACGTCGAAAGCCGCGGGTGGGACTTACGCTCGGAAAATTCCGGGCGCCGCCGTATAAGTCGACGTCGGACGGGCGAATAAAATTACGGCAAATTGTTTAATCGTAATTGGTGGACGGAGGTGGGGAAAAAGAAACGAAACGGCGGTTTCCGCGGGGCGATGCGTCCGGAACCGGAATACCATTTATCGTAATTTACGTAAGAGAAGCGGGTGGAAGGTGGAGCTGCGGATTCGAGCGGGACGACCGAATGCGATTTATGCCGATATAAAAAGCGTTGTCCACGCGATTTGTCTTTCACTGTTGTATGATGTATCTGCAAATAAAAATATTTCACGTTGAATCGTCCGGCGGCTGGCAAAACACTCGCGCCTCCGGGTTCGACTCCCGATTCCGATATTTCATCGATTTGCGTAGGTAAGCGTGGCCGTTTACGGCAAATTTGCCACCGGGGAATTTTCGGTGGGCAGAGATCCTTCCGGACTCGACGGTATTAGAAATTATTTGTCCTCGGAGTTTGTTTCAGTCCGTCGATCGACAGTTTTCTTTATAAAAAGCTGAACGGGGCGGAACGTCTTTCGCCTTTTACCGGGAGGAGAAATTGTTCGAAAAACGCCTTTCATTTTTCAAAATTTCTATCCGTGTTTAAAGTATTCCGTAAATAGGTATAAACTTTATCGCGCGCGGGAAGACTGGAATACATAAACTTTGTGATAGAGAGGCCGCGGACTACGTCGTTTCCGTTTGTAGTTAGAAAAAATTGCCGGCCTCGACCCGAGGCGGATAAAATGACCATCGGGTTAACGAGAAAAACAAACCCAGACTATTACCGAAATATCGAATCGGATTTACGGGTGTGCCCGGGCCATCCGGTCGGGGGGGGGAATTTTCGCCACGGAGAAAATCCGGAAATCTCGGCCGGTTTGGTCGGAAATGGGCCGAAAGGAAAACCCGAAGAGGCCGATCGAGACGTAAACCGCGGTAAGCGACTCCCGTAACCCGAAATAACGTCGGGGCCACTTTCCGGGACGAGCGAAGTTACGAGGGGAGGAAGACGCGCCAAACCCGTCGATGTAAATAAAAGCCGAGGGAAAGTACCGATCGAGGACGAGACGTTTAGCTATTTTAAGGGTAACGGGCGTTACGGACTCGGAGAAAACCCGGAAAACTCCACGCGGCGGCCCTTCCCGGCCGGGCGCCAACCTACCACCGAATTCCCGGTGTGGGGGAAAGGGAACCGCCGGGTCGGGTTTGAAAGACGCCGGTGGGTTCCGTCTAATTAAGGGGCGTTCCGAAAGGCAAAGTCCGGAAAAATAAAGCCCGCCACCGAGTAAATTTACGTTTGCTTAGAAGGAAAGTGAGAAAGCGGGTGTGTGGGACGGATAGCTGGCGCGGTAGGAAGGGAAATGGTAAATTCCGGTTTGGAGGGGAATTTATCTTTCGGCCAGAAAATAGGACGAATTAACGTCGAGGAAGAACGTTTAAACGAGGCCAAATTAAAAGTTTATTAAGAAAATATCAGGGAGCGAATGTTACGGCGGTAGGTGGACCCGAGGCGCCGGCGTAACAAATTAAGACAAATCGTCCAACGTTCCGACGTAAACCGCGGGTACGTTAGCACCGTTTACCACCGGCGGACGAACGTCTGCGGTAAAGAGAAAATATAAATAATTACGGAGCACCGCGCGTAAAACCGACGGCATCTAGACGTAAACACCGGCCGGGGCTTCCTAAAAATAGAAAAAGCCGGCGCGGAAATAAAAATTAAAACGGGCATTTCGAAGAGCAACGGGCGAAAATAAGTGCGCGTTTAGTTTTGTTAGAGAACGAACGGAAAGAAAAATTAGATTTATCTTTCGGTTATTTAGCCGACCTTTAAAATCGGAGAGGAGGCCAAAAGCCGACGTTAAATATATTTTGCCGTATTTGGAATATTTTTAAGTGGCGCGCATTCCCCACGTAAGAAAGAACAGTTATTTCCGGACGATACGTCGATAGTCTATATTATTTTCGGGTGGTCTTTCTCCGGCTAAACGGACACGACCGTCGGGAAGTAAGCGTGACCGAGTGTAAATAATTGCCCGCCGACTACCGGCAAAAGCGTTAGCGATGAGGTAATTTACTTTTGCCATTTTAAATGGCAAAAGTAAATTACCCCATCTTTTCCCTCCATTTTCGTGTATAAAATGTAAGCGGTTCCGAGAGAAACGGGCTAGGAGAAAGATTTTAAAATACTGGAAATATATATAGTTACATTTTAATTCCATATTTTTCTTATATCCCAAGTCGAAAATTAACTTTTTAAATATGTCGGTTCCAATAAATCGCGCCTAATATCCTCCGAGAAACAATTGCGTAAAGTGATCAAAGCCCAATTTCTCCTCCTCCGTTTCGGCTTTTGTTGTATTATTCCTGGCCAAATTTCAAAACTTAAAAATCTAACCGGCCGAACCCAATGCTTTCGACCAATTTAACCACAATTCTTCGGACGACGGAAAGGCCGAATTACGCGGAATTTCCATTTTCGATAGTCGCGCAACCGGGAAGGGAATTTTCCGCCCGGGGATGGTTAGGACCCCAGTCTCCGGTGGGTATTAAAGACATTTTCAGTTTCTGAAATAAAACAAAGAAAATTAATTCCGCGCTTTAACAATACATTACGAAAATTTCGCAGATATTTACGTAATTTTACCGTTTCTATTTCCGAATCTGCCCGGTCGGCGCCTTTTCTCGGACCCTCTCGGTGCCGACCGGGAACGGACCGCCCCGAAAATTCCGGGGTTGTCCGCCCACCCGGATTCGATTGCGGGCCGTTGGGTGGTCGGCCGATAAAAGCTAACGCGAAATCGTTGGTAAACGCGGTTTGGAAACGTCCGGACGGACTCGATCCTGGACTCCATCCGCCGAGGGATTAGTCCCGTATCTTTTCCAACGAGAATTTGTGGAGACTGTTGCCAAAACGTCTTAAATACTTAAGTAAGACAACCGACAAAACCGAAATACTCACCCGGAGGTAGGTGGAGGCCTTTTGTCTGTAGACGACCACCGCCGCCCACAAGGGAATCGGCAGCCAGACCAGAGTCGAAACGCACCAACCCGCCGCGTCGGCCCAAACCGGATAACGGGGATCGGCGCTTAGCGGCGTCCGAGTGGCCATCCCGTAGACGAAGACCAACTGAAAACCGTCGAACCAGCGATTAACGCCGTCCTCTCCCGGCCAAAGATTTGGCAACCGTCGATACTCACCGAGAGAACCAGGGGGCAGGTGTAGCGCCAAGTCGTCTTCCAGTAGCCACCGGGTTCGAAGCCCAACATGGCTCGGACGTCGGCGCCGACGTTCTCCACTCCTGGGGACGAAAAATGCCGTAGGTAACGGAAAAGAAGAAAAGGGAAGACTCTTCTTACCGTAAACCCAACAGAATCCCGCGCATTCGAACACGGCCACCAGAACCAAGGCGCTTCCTCCTCCGTATTCGTCCATAACGCTTACGACGTATTGTCCTCCCTAAAATACCCCGTTTAAAATTGGTTATAACAAAATATATTTAAATATTAGAATGACTCCGGATCGACACTTTCCTCGTTCCGGACGTGGGGATGATGGGGGGGGGGTCGGACCCGTCCCATCCCATCCGTCTAATCGGTGTTTCGTTATTTCCATCGTTGTAATAAAAACATCGCGGTTAATTTTCGACGGATACAAATTTAACTATACGAGGGCTGTTCGGAAAGTTCGCGGCCTTGCCTATATGCGGCGCTGCGATCAATTTAATTTTTGGCGGAAATAATTCAGCCATCTTTGCTAAAGATACGATACCAATTTCCGCTTGATTTGTCAAAAAGTTTTGCCACGACAGCTTAGCAGATAGTCAGTGTGCACATGCTTTGTCAAAAATGGAGAAGACGGAGACTCGTGCGGCCATAAAATACCTGACGAAAAAAGGGTTGACCGCATCTCAAATCAAAGCTGACATGGATGAAGTTTTAGGAGAGTCTGCTCCTTCGTACACCACTGTGAAAAAATGGACAGCCCTTTTTAAATCTGGCAGAGAAAGTGTGGAAGATGACCCTCGCAGCGGACGGCCATCAACTGCTGTCACTGAAGAAAACATCGACAAAGTTCACGATTTGGTATTAGCAGATCGCCGTTTGAAAACGCGTGAGATAGCTGAGACAACAGGCATCTCTGTCGACCGAGTGCACCACATCCTAACCGAAGATTTGGGTATGACGAAGGTCTCAGCAAGGTGGGTGCCGCATCTGCTGACCGCCGAGCAAAAACGTGTTCGCACTTTGATGTCAAAGGAGTGTTTGGACTTCTACCAGAAAAACCCACAGGATTTCTTGCGTCGGTTTGTGACTACTGACGAAACGTGGATCCATTACTACACTCCTGAAACAAAAGAACAGTCGAAGCAATGGAAACACCACAGTTCGCCACCACCAAAGAAGGCAAAGACAGTTCCATCAGCGGGTAAAGTGATGGCCTCGGTTTTTTGGGATGCTAAAGGCATCATCTTTATTGACTACCTAGAAAGAGGAAAGACCATTAATGCTGTCTATTACTGTGAACTTTTGGAAAAACTGAAGAAAGAAATCGAAGAAAAGAGGCCACACTTGAAGAAGAAAAAAGTTCTGTTCCACCACGATAATGCACCTGCACATTCCGCCAGAATCACTGAACAAAAGATAAACGAACTTCGCTTCCAATTAGTTTCACATCCACCGTACTCACCTGATTTGGCCCCCAGTGACTTCCACCTTTTTCCAAACCTAAAAAAATTCTCGGCTGGAAAGAGATTCCACTCAAATGACGAAGTCATCTCTGAAGTGAACGATTATTTTGCACACCTTGACAAATCGACCTATTGTGATGGCATAAAAAAGCTAGAACATTGCTGGAATAAGTGCATTGCTAACAGAGGAGATTACGTTGAAAAATAAAAAAAGTTTTAACATTATTTTGTTTGTTTTTCTATGTGAGGCCGCGAACTTTCCGAACAGCCCTCGTATATGGCGTCTATCCTAATAAACCGGCGTACGAGTTGCTCGACTTTCCCGGCAACATTTAAAAATTTTGGTGGCGATATTTTATTTAAAAAATTAATTTAATATCTAAGCTTTTTGCCATTTTATAACAGTTAATTTCCAGGGTAGGGACGGGTTTTCTAAAAAACTGTTAACGGCATTAAGTCCGACCCTGCCGGAGACACGCGCCATCCCCTTTAATCACCAAAATTTAATAGCATCCGTACACGAACCACTATGAAAAGTCGCTTACGGACAATCTTTAGCTTCTTTTTCGTTTATTTGTTTACTCGCGTTGTTAACTCCCAGGCTTTTGAGCAACGAACAATCTTTTGTAAGAGCAAATATTCTATTTTTATTTTTAAATTGTCCGCAACGGTCCGTGGGTCTATTTAAATATCATTCTAACCTTCTAAGGCGGAAAGTACTCGAGAGTAAAAATGATTTTGCCGGTGCCAGAGTTAGGGGGTTCTACGGCGAGGGGATCTATCGTCCCCCCACCGTAGCGCGAGTTTCGACGTCGAACGGTGGAAAGTATCCTTTTGGCGAAAAAGAGAGACGAGAAACGTCGGCTTACCCGAGTGACGCAAGGGATGCCCAGGAGAAAACAAAGGAGACAGAGGGCCAGGCACAGCGCTTTCTTCCGGCGTCCGAGTTTGGGGAATTCGTCCGAGATGCTGGTCAGAAGATTTTCTACCAAACCGAACTGAAATTGAGAAAAGTAAAAAAATCGGATGCCGGGGATACTTTTCCGAGACCGCGTTTTAACAATTGATAAGCCATTTAAACTGCGGTTAAAAAAGCCTTTATCCGTTTAGCCGATAAGGTAAACGATTTGCGAAATTTGTCTGGTAATTCGGTGTTGACCAGTTTGGTCATTTGCCAGATTACGGGCTTCTCTCGTTATCCCAACTTTCGTAAAAATCCCGAAAGAAGGGAAAATAGTCTTTTAATTAATTTCGCCCAACGTCGTATTTATCGTCAAGGTTCGAAAGGCCAAAAGTCACCACCCCCTCCGCCGGAGGAAGCTGTTTCTCGTCCGGCACTAAGCGTAAAGTTTATTTATAGCTACGGAAGTTTAATCTTCGGCGCTGCTGGCTTTATGTACAGTACTTTGCCTCCTTTATTAAATTAAAGGTAGAGACTGTCTCTTTCGGTCCGTTTTCCTCTTAACCGGACCGGGCGGAAATAAACTTTGCGACGACCGACGACGTAAACCTTTTCCGAGAGCGGTAGCTTTCCGGTAAACCCGTTTCTTACGCAATTTATTTCCGACCCAGACCGTTCGGTCGGTAAACTCTCGCGGTAACGCCGTTTCCGGACGACAAAACTTATTCTGTATTCGCGGGTGATTAATTGAGGAGAGTACTCACCTGGCTGTCGACTCCCAAGGTAAACAACATGAAGAAGAAGAGGAAGGACCAAAATTGCGGCAGAGGAAAGGAGTTCAGCGCTTCCGGATAAACTACGAAAGCCAGTCCGAATCCTGCAATTATTAATCCCTCGTTACCTTCGAGTTTGGGAAGGCCGAGGAGTGGTAGGGACGTACGATACCTCCGGCCACCACTTCGGATACTTCCACGTCCAGGTCCCGGGCCAAATTACCCAGAGTGGAAAAGACCACGAAGCCCGACAAAATGCTGGTCAAGGTGTCCGACAGACTTATTATCATCACGTCCCTGTGCCAACAAATGCCACGTTTAGCCCTTCGGCAATTGGTGGAAGGTCGGCGTTACTCACTTGTACACGTTGTGGCGAAATTCGTTATAGCTGCCGTAGGAGATCAACGCTCCCATGGACACGCCCAGAGAGAAGAACATCTGTCCCGCCGCCGCTTTCCACACCTGGAAAAACAACGCTTATTCCCGATATTTATCGACCGCGCGCGTTTAGATTACGGCGGTGTCCAACCTCCGCGTTTAGTAATTTGGACCAAGTGGGGTAGAGGAAGTAGACGATTCCGTCTTTGGCTCCCGGTCGAAACAGTCCCGCCACGAAGAAAAGGACCAAGACCGCGTAAGGAAAGGTGGCGGCGAAGTAGACCACCTGCAAGTAGAAAGTTCGTCGGTCGGAACGTTCCGGACCCGACGGAAATTACGGCGACACCCACCTTTCCGGAAGTTTTGATTCCGTTGACCAGGCAGACGGCGACGATCATCCAAGCCAGCATCAAAGTAAAGAACAAATCCCACTTGATTCCTCCCAAATTGGACGGATCGTCGGTGGCGTCTAACACTTTCTTTCTAAAGATAATCGAACCGGTCACCCGTCGTTTCTCTTACGTAACGACATGGGATAAATTACGAAAATTTACTTACTCCCAATAGATTTCGCTGGGCGTTTTCCCGCTGACGTTCTAGGAAAAAAGAAGAAGAGAGTTTATTTTTCCGTCTTTTAACGAAAATCCGGTCTAAAGTTCGTATTTCCACCCCCGTAATAATTCGATAACGGCTGTCGAATTCCTTCGTCTTTAGTCCGACGTCATCTACGTTAAAGGAAGTGGACGTATTCCCGTAACGAGAAACGAAACACCCACCCGGTCACTCCGGTAATCGAAGTTTTTAGTCCTTAGAGAGGGGAATATTTCCGTACGACCGATACAGACGTAAACAATACCATCCGTCTCTCCGCAGTTTAATTTAAGCGAATCGACGAACGTTGGAAGAAATGCCGATAAACGAATAAGATGTCGATCTTAAATTTCAACTTACCCGAAATGACGGGGAAGAAACGTAATTTGAACACATTCGATTACGAGAAAATCCCCGTCGAATTTAAAACGATAAAATGCGAAAAAGAAAGGTGGCCTTTATATTCTCGAAAATATATTTATAATTCCTGTCGGCTCCCGCCACCGTGGGCAAAAAAAGTCGGATCCGAGATCCGTCCATTTTCTTCCGTGGCCACGAAGAAAGTAAGACTCCGATCTCCGCACTTTTACTTACGTATCGAATGGATTCCCATCTCGTTCTACAAGACGTGTTCTCGGCCCATTCCAAGTCGCAGGTGTTCCAGGGATAGACGTAAGCCAACGAAGCGAACATGTAGTAGAGAGTGTAGGTCAGTACGACGTTGTAGTATATGACGATGCAGAAAGACACCGAACACATGGCGATTCCTACGCCTGCAAAATATTACCTATTACGTATAGACAAATATACTTTAATATTTGATCTGGGTCTCACCTTTGGCCAGGGGAGCGCAAGACCAAACGCCGACGCAGCTCTTTCCCGAGAATTGACCCAAGGCCAGTTCCAAAAAGTACAGAGGTTTGCCGCAGAGAAACAGCACGACGAAATAAGGTATTAAGAAGGCGCCTGCGGAAAAAATGTTTTCCCATCAGACGGACCATATTCGCTTTTGCCCGGTCGGTCAAAATAAAAGTTGCTCGAATTGACCAGCCAAAAATATCTGTACAAATAAAAGTTCTGACCGGATGCCGTTACGATTCTACCCGTACAAAATATAGGTACTGCATTAGTACATTTTATTCCACGCAGTCGGCTGTCTAGAACCGAGGCGCGGCGTTTCTTAAACTGGGGGTCTCCACCATTCCAGGGGTGAACTGAAAGTTTCAAAAACCTAAGGTTCGCGCGTACGAAATAAGTACAGCGTATAAAGAAGGGAATGAGTTACGTATTTGTTATCGTTTAATACGTTGAAATTGTACGAAGAAACGTAGATTATAGATTATGCCCCCTGGGAGGTTTGTTTGGCACTAGATCGTCGTTTCCAAAGAAGAAAATAAAAGTTGCTCGGTAGTCGCTTCCTGCACGCCAGCTCTATAAAAATAGGTCTGGACACCGACGTTATCTTACTTACGGAGCCACCATTTTGGGACTTTTTGAATGGTGCAGATTTTAAACAAACTTGCACCGGCAGTTAGCTTTATGCCACATTAAACCGAAATTACGTAAAACCGCTGAGATTCCGGTCTAATAATAATTTCGGACGATTACGCCATGGTAATTTTATGTAACTCGATCGAATGGTTTAAAATAAAGAGTGTCCTTATCGTTTGCTGTCTCCATCGAAACTATTGTAATTAAATTAGTAGCTGCATTAGTTTTATCACCTACGTAGGCATTTCCTAAAGTGGTCGGGTAATATCGAAGAAAAGTCAAAGGAACTGTACCGCTATACGTGACTCTCGGCGAGATATAGCCTCCCCTCCCGGAAATCGGTCTACGGCCTACTTCCGGACACTGTAGGGAGTCCCGCCGCCTATCGAGTGTTTAACGGACAGTCCGACACGGTGATCGGACGAGCTAAACATATTTATCGGTAAAGAAAAAAGAAAAGTCCGAATTGCCACCCTTTGCCAGATATTCGCGTCTAAATGTGGAAATCGATGGCGCAGTTCCGATCGCCATTTTGCTGGCGGACGTCACGCTTACGAACAAATTGTTATAGGCGAGGCCATCGTGCCCGTAACAAATAAATGCATTAACTTCTGACTAAAAACGGTATTTACCGTGAACCGGTATTATTGCCTACTCTCCACGCTCCCCCTTGGTCGAGGCTCCGTTTCGGCGACCTCTAAAATTATATCGTCGAGTACTCCACCAACGAGTCGAATGGGCTACTCGAAGCCGACGTAGTCGTGTAGGATAAATAGTTAAACGCGTAATCTTAGCGGTGCGCGTTTCCACTCCCGATGGCGTGCGGCTGATTTCCAGGGGCTACGTCTCGAGAAGGGTCGCGCGTAGAGGTACGGTTTCTTCTACGGGCTCTGTCCAGGTCCCAACGGTGTCGTTCGCATCCGCAATTGTACCCGGTTCGGAATGTTCGGTTGGCCGTCACTTATTCCGTCTGAAGTTTTGCACCCATCTTACTTTTCTTTGCTTATCCGAAGGAAATGGAAATAATCTAGCATCCGAAGATTACTTTTACAATTTGGTGTTACGCGACAACCCATTCTTTCATTTTTTGAGCACTTAAATACGAGGGCGGATCTACGTAGGAACTAATAGGGCTTATGCCCTGGACCGACGCGTGTCGAGGGCCCAAAAAATTTAATTATTATCATAAATTTTAAATACTTTTTCCTTAACAATCGGCACTTATCGTCATTCGACACCATTTCAAAAATAAATATACAGTAGAACGTCGATTATCCGAAAGAATTCCAGTCGGCAAATTTAAATTTTCGCCGGTGCTGTGGCGCTGCAATCTTTGGCTATGTCTTGGGCTACTCAAATGTTTTACGTTTTTGATACTAAATTAACTTCTGAAGTATAATTTTTTATTGTTTTTATATTTTTCAATATATTTATTTTGTTCGTACAAAATAAAAAAATAATTTTTAACGATACAATAGTCTTCGTTAGGCTTAACATCGACGAAAATTCGACGCGAAGCGACACGCAACGGAGAAAAATGTCAAGATGAGATAAATTAATATATTTTTTCCTACATAATCGGTTATCCGAAACATCGATCTTCCGAACGACCCCAGTCCCCAACTGAATCGGATAATCGACGCTCCACTGTATTTAAACTCTGATTTTGATGTTATTAAAATTGAATTTTAAACCCCAATTTAATCTAACAAAAAATGGGAACCCATCGAAGTTCGATAAGCCCTAGGTCCCGAAAAACCTAGATCCGCCCCCGCTTAAATATAACCGATTCGCGCGGGAACCTCTCGCGGGTATGCTCTATCGATAAGACCCAAAATGGCCGCCGCCGCGAAGGATGGCGGAATCGCGTCCAGACGTATTTATATACATCTTGCCTGCACGCGCGTGTAGAAGCGTCGTCCGGCGGCGGCCCACCACTCCGGGGAACTCCGGTTGGAAAATGCCCCAGGAATATTTCGAACGGGGATCACTCCGAATACGTCGGCCCCATCCTTTCCTCACCACCCGGTTGCCCCATGGTGGGCCCGGCCCAACTCTTACCGCTGGCGGAGTGGAAGAAGTTATAAAAAAAGCCGAAGAAACCAAAGTATTTTTTGGGAGAGTGGTCGATTCTGAATGCGTCGGACCTAGGGAAGTCCCCGATACTTCGGACGATTTTCGCAGACGGATAAGATCTGACCGAAATAGGATTTTGCAGTCGAATTTGGGTTTTAAAGTCAATCCGGGCCGAAACCGAAACCAAATCTTAAACACTGCGTAGCGTAATAAATTCAAACACTCGGCGTTTTATCATCATCATTTAGTTCGGTCCATACAACAGAAGATTTAAAGAAAGTGTACAAATCATTAAAAGTAAAAACTGTATAAATAAAAATTTAAGCGTAAAAATAAGTGGAAATTGGCTTAGGGTATTGCGGAAGGAATTTGAAAGAATTTTTTGATAATTTTTTAAAAAAGTTTTTCGTTTTTATAATTTTTTATAATCAATCACGAACTGGCCTCTTTACGATGTAAAAATATGCTAATTAGTATGGAATTGCGTAGTAAAAGTGGTTGATGACAGTATAAAGTAAAACTAACGAGGATGTATCTGTGTTTCATTTAGTGAGTACGAATTTTTTATATAACAGTACGAGATAGAACTTGATTTGAAATTTAATATCGTATTGCGTCTTAACCTTTTACGTACCGTATGTATTTTTTGATATAATTTTACGCCCGAAACGTGTATTTTAAACACGTATCGACCCTACTAAATAAAGACGATAGAACGCCGAGTGTTTGAATTTATTACGCTACGCGGTGTTTAAGAATCAAAGAAGTGGCGATACGGTTTCGGATTATGACAAATCTTAAACTTTTTTGGCTGATATTAATGACCAAAAATCAATAAATTTCATCTCCGGAATCTACTCGTACGTACGGCGTGCCTAGCGTTGGGATTACTATTTATAAACAATTGGGCAATTATTTGAAAAATTTGAAAATCTCGAGTCGACCGATACGGTATTGGTAACATTTAGTTTATACTAGAATTCAGTTTTAATAATTTGCAGAATAAAGCGTGTTACGTTAAAAGTTGCGATTACGCCAAACATTTTAAAACCCAGCCGCGGACCGAACAGCGGAGGCTGGCATCCTCCGGGCTCGCTTAAGAGAAAGTTTTCACTGTCAATATATTTTTTATACGAGAACTAATGTCTAAAACTCGTTTATCATTTGTGTTTGCTTTTACATCGACGGCTAGGGCCTAGCGCTCGTGTGGACGGCGTTTGCCGCGGCAAACAAGCGCGCGGGCGCGCGCATGATCTCGTTCGAAGCATTTCACGCGGTCGGATTGTATCGAAAGCTGGCGGTACCCGGTCGGCATACATTGTGTATTGTACGGTGATGGATCTACGTAGAGATTAATAGGGCTTAAGCCCCGGGCCCACAAAACTTCAATTATCGTCATAAATTTTAAATACTTTTTCATTATACAGTAGAGCGTCGTTTATCCGAATCAATTAGGGACTGTGGTTGTTTGGATAACTTATTTTTCGGATAACCGATTATATACGAAAAAAATATACAGGTAGGCCTCCTACAACGCGGTGTCTTTACAACGCGTTTTCGCTCCAACGCGGTTGGAAAAATGAGGAAATTTTCTTACAATGCGGTTTACGATATTTAGAAACGAACAGAAAAATCACATAACAGAAAAATCGCAACGGATCACGTAATACGCGCCGCAGTTCGGTGTACAGAGATAAATGTTCTGGCAAACAGCTGTTTTTCCACTTTGACGTGTTATTCCCATGAAAGTTTCAGGAGAAGACCGGTATCTAGACAGATGTGCATCAGTTACTATAAACACTCAAATATATCACTGAATTTTCAATCATTTATACTCTTTCCATAGGTGGGGACCGCAAAAATGGTCCAAATACAGTATAAACGTCTATTGGGTGTATATTTTTAACAACATAGTGAAGGGAAGTTACTTTTTGCGATTTTTACTGTCCACAAAACTGCTTGAAAAAATTTTAGCCATAACAATGTCGAATGAAAAGAAAGGACCGTCGTTAGAAATAAAATTGATTAATATATCTCTTCAAACAAAGATAGAAATTTTGAATCGAATTAAAAATCAGGAGCGGATAGCTGATATTGCAGTGCGGCTCTTGACCTCCCCTTCCAGTTCTCATCTCTCTTCCGCTTTCCACCCACCTTCGGCCCTGCCACAACAGACTTTCCCTCCAACTAACCCTTCTCACTTCTTTTCATCTCTTTGAGGATATACCACTGAGTAATGCCTCCTATCCCCCTATAAATATTGATATTGGTAGGCATTTTAATTTAAATGAGTCAACTATTCGGTCGATTAAGCAATAGGAAGAAAAGATTAGGAATTCAATCGCATCAGGATCATCTATTCTTGCGAAAAATGCTGCTCCTCCGAGAGCACCTATAATGAAAACAAGCGCTAATATCATGGGTAGAAGATATGAACAAGAAACGGTTGCCTTTAAATAAAAGTGCACTTAAACACAAAGCCTTAAAAATATTTGATTATTTAAAAAAAAATGGGACAGTCGTCGGCTGATGAAACCAGTGTTAAATTCGTGGCTAGCAATAGCTAGTTTGAAAAATTCAAAAAACGCCATTCAAACGTCAAGTATTTCTCTTTTTGCAACCGAATCCCGGTTTTTGCATTAACTTGGTGTCTCCTATAACGCGATTTCCCACAACGCGGTATTTTCAAGGAACGTATCTACCGCGTTGTAGGATGCCTACCTGTATTAACCCATCCCGTGTTGAAATTTTTCTCCGTTGCGTGTCGCTTCGCCTCGAATTTTCGTCGATGTTAAGCCTAACGTAAGCTTTTTAAAATAATAATCGTGACTATTGTATCGTTAAAAATTATTTTTTTATTTTGTACAAACAAAATAAATATATTGAAAAATATAAAAAAAAACAAATTTATACTTTAGAAGTTAATCTAGTATCAAAAACGTTCGATTCAGCAGGACACAGTACTCAGAAAAACACCACACAAAAGGACCAATGCTGCCAGCTAAAACACACATCAAGAAAAAAATATATTGGAGTAGTCCAAGATACAGCCAAAGATTGCAGCGCCACAGCACTAGCGAAAATTTAAATTTGCCGACTGGAATTCTTTCGGATAAACGACGCTCTACTGTAATATATTTCGTGCGTAGATATAATGGGCTTTATAATAGTCCATACTTTTTTATTCGTACCAAATAACGTTTTTGCCTATTTTTAATGCTAGAGAGAGAGGCCTATTATTCTTATTATAACGTTCGGCACGCTCAAAAATTTTTGGTCGGCATTGGCCCTTGTCCGTATCTCGCGTCGCTACGTCCCTAGTCGGACCCTATTGTTCGTTGCTCGTCCGAATCGGTCGTAGGCTCGAAAAAAGTCTTAACACTCCGCGGCGCCTACGCCTCAAACTTACGCCCGTAGAGCGAAGACAAAAATTTAAAAAATATATCTATACTCAATTTACACCCAATGACCGACGTAGGGTGAAAAATAAATTAAAACGCGGATCGGATTGGCAATAACCAACGTCAACTAGGAGCGAACAAAAGCTCCAATTGCGGATAATTTTTTGGGTGCCGAAATAGCCGATTTGGCAGCCCGGTCTATAGGAAGAAACGACGCTCCGGGCTATTTGTAGTCGGGAATGTGGAAAATCTCTCTAAATGCCATAAAAAGGGAAGTTTGCCGTAATTTTTCTTATCGGCTTTTAACCGACGAGACCTTAAAACACGACGTTGGTGTAGTATGACCGGAGACTTTCAAAGTAGAGAGACAAATTTCCGAAAGTATTAGACTCGAATGGCAAAAACGTGACCGGACGAGTGTCCGAGACATAGCATTAGTCCGGTTCCGGGCGAAAGTGTTTAAGATACGGAGGTGTCCGGGATATCGACGAGTTTTACCGTATCTAAAAGACGATCGTCGTTATTGGAAAACCGAAGAAGCCGAGGTCCGGTCGAATTTCCTTCTAACCGTTAATGATCCGTAACGCTCGAGAGAAATTTCCTGGTAAACATTTACGCCAAGATTGTGTTATCGATAATTACGAAAACGATAATGTTTTTGCAAAATTATTAATTAAATAAGCCGCTATTTTAGTTTCCTATAATTACTCGGAATATTGTAAAGTTCCAAGCTAGTCTTAAATGGTCTTTGTTCGTACGGTGTGTAGCCTATATATTTATATTGAATGACTAATGGAGTAGAAGTACTTCGCGTAATACGCAATACAGACGGAGGTAAGCGTACGACCTCGATTATATATTTTAACTTTCGTTCTTACCGGATTAGGCGGAGGGAATAGAACCGCTTCTAACGCCCTCTTTGTTGCGAACAAATGGAAAAGAACGGTACGCGTCTTTCCAGTTAGTAAATGGTGGTAGATGGAAATTTTCTAACAAAACTAAAATTTATGCGCCTCGATGTATAAATCGCTGGGAAGTGGCCAGACCGGCCCGTGTCGGCGCTGGTCGACATCCTCCCCGTCGCCACGGGATGACGATAGATGCGCGCCGCCTAAAGGATGACCAGGTCCGGGCATTTAACAGATAGGATTGGTAAACTTTTAAACGTAATCGGCGCTAATTTTCGCGTGGATTAAGATTTTAAAATTTGCCAGCGAGTAATGCCGGGCACGGTAGAAAGCGGAGGACGGTAAATCGAGATCGTCTTAAATCTAAGCGCGTTTGGCTGCCAACCAACAGTCAAAAACGGCAAATAAACGCCACGATACCGATTTCGTCGCCGGCGGTAGGCCAGACTTTCGATTTATCGCCGACTTTTAAAACGCGAATTCCATTTTTGGCGGAGAAATTATTTTCTTACGTGCCCGAAGCGTGCATTTGCCGACGGTTACAACCGGAACGAGAAATAGACGAGAGATTATCGAAGCTGGACGAAGAACCGCCAGGAAGTTTGTCGAAATATTTAAGAGTAAAAGACGTCTTTCCTCGGACACTATTCGCGTCGTCTCCTTAATTGGCAAAAATACGGCGCGGAGACGACTAGAAACGTTTGGCCGAATCCGAACTTTAATCGACTAGAACTGACCTCCTCCGTTTTCGTAAGCCAGATAAGGGAATCTCCAGACGTTGCCCAGTCCCACGGAAAGTCCTAAACAGGACAAGAAGAATTCCCATTTGCTTCCCCATTTATCTCGAGTCGTCACGCTGGATTTTCTTCCGGAATCGGTCCGACTTTCGTCTTTCGATATGTTGGGCATTTTCATCCGGTCGAGAAACCGACTAATCCTTTTCTCGGTCGTCCGGTAATTTGGAAAAGTCTTTTCCTTAAAGTGTTGAACGTTAATTAGCAGAAATTTCCAAAAAATTTTAGAAAATTAAAAGTGGAAAAATCACGGCTCACCCGACGTTCGTCCTCCTCTTCGCACGCATTTTCTCCTACTTCTAAGTCTTCCGTCTATTTCCGAATTTTACGTTAATTATTATTTTTAAACGCGAAAGAAAATTAAAACCCGTCTAAATATTTTTCTTCTTCATTTAGCAGCTTTTTTCTCATTAAATAGTGCGCGACCGGCTTCGTTAGTCTAATTCGAACGGAGTGGCAAACGATTCCCAATCGGGCGCGGACATTTGGCGCAAATACGGCCGGGAGAAAATCGGCGAAACCGTAAACGGAAACCGGAAGTACCGACGGTTCCGATCTAAACGCGCCGACAAAACTCGTTTTCGTTGGTACGAATGAAAATCTTGGTTAAAGGAAACTCGTTCCTATCCGACGTCGGCAGCCACGACCTTATAAAAATCTGCCCTCCGCCCCGGTTATTTTTGGGGTTTTTCCGGCAATCGGAATTACCGCGCCGTAACGAACAAGGGTCGACCCGCGGTCCGAATTCCGCCGAATTAAAAATCTTGGCGCTCGGACCGGAATTTGCCAAGGGAAAGTCGACCGATCGGACCGATATCCCCGCGACATTAATAGGACCGGAGGAGGCGGTGACCAGCCGTTAATTCGCGCAGGTGGATTATTACCCGCGTGCGCGAATTAACGGAATCTTTCCGACGTTGGATTTCGACCGACTCGACTTCCTTCCGCGCCGTCTACGACGGTGTCGGGGGATACGATAGGAAGAACGAATAGGCCGATACCGTCTAATGTGGTCTATCCGTAAAATAATTAACCGGGAAGGATCGTTTTTAGCATAAATTAAAATGAAAATTTCTCACCCGGAAATGCGTTTTCTTCTCGTTCGTCATTTCGTACGACTCTTCCGATTCTTTCCGCCATTTATCCGGGACGGGTTTTTCCTACGATTTTAAACGCTTAAGTATCGACCGTCCAGGTGTACGACCATCTTACCGAAGAAATACGAATCGACGCGCTTATTTCGGAAAAGATTTAAATAAAATAAAGAAGGTTCCGACGGGAAAAAGACGGGCATTCTCCGAATTCGGAAACTCTTTTTAAAATTAGGCTACGGAATAACGGCATTTCGCTTACCGATAAATAGTTTAATGGAAAAATCAATTCTCTCGCTTCTTTCGTTTAATTTCGGTTAAGTCGACGGAAAATAAAAGAATTTCCATCCGTCGGTGGTTGTATTTAAACTTTAAATTTTGTTTAAAAAACGCCATTTTCGTCTTTTCTAGGAGAGAGAAATTTTCCGATTGGCCAAAAAAATGTTAACGAATAACTTACTTCCGGTGTCGATCCGTCGTCTGGCCGTTCCAAATTATCCATGGGAACCGGCTTCCTTGTAAATACGGAATAGGCGAAAGGGGAAATTCCTAGGTAAAAGGCCGCGGTTAAATAATCCAGCCAACGCAAAGTCGAAATTTCCGTCCTAAAACGTCGATCTTCCACCGATTAAATACCGAGTTTAAAATCGAACGGAAAAGAGTTGGAGAGTTCCACCGAACGAATCTGGTTTAATTTATTCGAAATTTGCAACTAAAAGGCGGCAGATTTATTCGATTGTGTAAAGTTTAATTAAGAAAGAGGAGAAATTTAACCGCTTTAACGTGTAAGGTTTCGATATCGACCAAGAAACGAACGTAGCGCGACTAATGAGCCATTTAATATTTTGAGCTTTGCGGCTAGGACGGACGGCGATCCGCGGCGCCACTGAACAAATCGAAACCAGACCTTACGATTAAATAGGTTTAGGTCGGTCCGAGGCGGGACCGACGTAAATTACCGGGAATATCGACCGCGGGATTACGGGGATTATCGGTTCTTTAACGTTCGTAAGTCCGAGCGGTTTCGGTAAGTGGTCGGGTGGCCAGTAAATTCCGCTTACCTTACGTAAACAGAAGCGTTATATCAGAATTTTCCTCCGTTATAGCCGAGCGCGCCGATTTGAAAAATTATAAGCGCCAATTGCCAGACTTTATTACAAATAGGTCGATAGGTAAAGGCCGATTTCCCCCGGGTAGCGTTTTACTTCCGCTATTAAAAATATCGGGGATGGCGCCACCCGGGACGCTTCCATTCCGTAGGCGGGAGTTTGGCAAAAGGTTTTAAGCGGAAATTAACTGGAAATATTATACGAAACGGCCACCGAGCCCGCGGACGATTCGACGGATATTATTTATTTATTTGTTTGTAAATATTGGTAAAATGTCAGATACCGTTAAGACCCGCCAGTTATTTCCCAGGCCCTTTTAATACTTTTATCTTTTCGTTCATACTGTATTTAATATATAAAGTAAGGTATTTTTAGTTTTACGTCACCGTCGTCTTTGTTTTTACCTACATTTGTTAATTTTGCCGGCAGATATCCACCATCCTTATCTATTTACTTATAAAAATAATGAAATAAACCAGGCGCGTGCACGCACACTACGAACCCGTTTGTTAATTAGAAAATCGTTCTCTTAAAAAACGCTATTGAAATTTAGAGGGTAGATCGATGGAAAAGAAAACGGAAAACGTTTGCGTTTCGTCTCTTATTTTGTCTTTGTTCCTCCGTCCCCGCGTTAGAGGTCGGGAGCGGCGACTCTTCCGCGCCCAGGCTTTTCCGACCGTTACTTTTTAACGCCCGGAGCGCCGATCGGGTAGGAACGTTTAACTACGATAACTGCCCAGATTTCCGTTTCCGCCGCTAACCAACGCTGGCCTTTAAACCCAACCACTTTATTCTTATTAACTAACCGCACTGGCCGTCCGTCGATTTGCCCGGGACCGGCGAAATAAAGTAATTGCCACGAAAACGTTTCGGGAAGGTAAAAATCCAACCGGTGGCGTCGGACGGGAGAGTTAACGAACCGCGGAGACGGGTGGGCGCCAAACACCACTCGGGTCCGTGGCCGTCCCGAGAAATAGTTCCTTCCCGAAATATCGCGTACGGAATTGGTCGGACCGAGGGAGGCGGAAGGAACGAAACTCGGCGGTTTTACTTACCCGCGCCTAACGAGAGAAAGTGTGGGAATCTCCTAGCTTCTTGCCAATCTGCACGTTTTCGGATCTCCCCCATCCGCAAAAGGACAAAAATTTCCGCCCGTCGGCGCCAATTCCGTTTAATGTCTCGGATCGAAGAACGGAATTGGGCGCGGTGACTGGCCCTACTCTGGAAATTAAGCTTTTTGCCATTTTATAGAAAGTTTTTTAAAACAAAATCTGGTAGCAGATGACACCGCGCGCAATTTTAATTTTTGCTTAATAATATAAAAAAGTGGTAACGGCCGGGAAAAGTACATTGTTTCTTTTTAACTGGTGGAAATATTCCCCCTCAGTCGGCAGTTTTTCGCGGGTGGAAGGATCCTTCGGCCCGGGTGCTCCGCCCACTTTCGGACGCCGACGATTTATTGCCGATTAATCGCCGGGTTAAGCGGGTTTTATTACCGTCGGAAGGCAATTAGGGCGGCCGCGCGCCTCGGGCCGTTTCCGGTTAATTACCTTTCCCCCTCGGCATATTTTACTGATTCGTCCGGAAATCTATCCGGCGGGGTAACGTAAGTACTACCGAGTCGTCCCTCGCCTATCCTAGGGGAAGGCTCCTTCCTTTCGGACGACCCAGGCCGAATGGCCCTTAAACCTCCCGGCGCCCGTAGTTTGGCGGGGGCCACTCGGTGGCGGAACGGGTTTACTACCGGAATTTTGTTTCTGTTTCAGAAATCGGCCGCGTTAAAATAGGAAGGAGAAGGAAATAAAAGGGGTCGAAAGGAAATGTAAAAAATAAGTCCGGAAATGGTGGAAAGGCGCCGTGCCGTTTAATTCTTCCGCTCACTTCAATAGTACGAAAACGAAAACCGAGTCGTTTCCACCGTATTTCCGTTTTCGGACTACGTCTTTCGGCCGTTTTTTCGTACTTCGCGCCTGGACGACCACCGGTCGAAGTACAAAACTAGAAAAGCTTTTACCGGCCTTTGGCACCGCCATTGGATGAAAAGTACTGTACGTTTCGCCCACCCGGGCGAAACGTACTAAGAGACGTAGAAGAGGGAACCGCGGACAGTTAAGGCGGTTGGGAAAAACCGGCCGAGCCGCGACATTTCGGGAGTTTTCTTTCGCGCGTAACCGGGACGATAAAAACGTAGAAAGAAAGAGAACTTTCCCGGGCTTCGCTGGTCGTTTCGTCTTTTTCTTTATTAAATACGACCGGAGCATCCGGAGGAACGAATAGACGGAAGGTGGGAAAAGGAGAAAGACCGGACGGGAAGATAAAACCGGGGTGGGAAAGAACGATTTTTCAACGTTTTTAAAGGGAAAGGAGCGCGCCTTCGCCCGCCGACGCGTTAAGTGGTAAAGAAGATTGTGGTTTTACGGGAATCGGCGCGGTCGAAGACCCGAAATTCGGCCGCGAAATACCTCTACCCGGAGACTGCGTTAGCCGGCGCCGGGTTTAGTCC
The DNA here is from genome assembly GCF_000671375.1 of Centruroides sculpturatus. Classification (NCBI taxonomy): domain Eukaryota; kingdom Metazoa; phylum Arthropoda; class Arachnida; order Scorpiones; family Buthidae; genus Centruroides; species Centruroides sculpturatus. Next base: position 166,662 of record NW_019385541.1, on the reverse strand, counting down.
GCCCGCGGGACACCGAACGGTCCGAGAGAGATTTCTCTCCGGCGTGGCCGCGTTTCCCTGGCCCCCGCGGGTTTAGGCCCGTTGGCCCGCGGTCTTCTAGTAGCTGTATCGTGGAGCGCTCAACACCATATAAATAAAAAGATTAATATTACATCTGACTGCGCATCTGCCATTGCATTATTAAAGACTAAAAATTTTCATCCTATTGCAAATAGGATACAACACACTATGAATACATCTTCTAGCTATTACATTATCAATTGGATACGGGGACACGATGGCCACTACGGTAACGAAATGGCAGATAGAATAGCTAAGGAGGCATCTACCAACGAAGATCTGAATGTCGAATACAAAAATATCAGCTTAACAACTTTCAAAAGTATCTTATGGAAAGATCTAATTACCAAATGGCAAAATGACTGGAACAATAGTAAAAATGTAACACATGACTATATCAAAGATATATTCAAATTCCTTAAGAACAAATGGTATAAACCATCTCATCAACTAACTCAAATCTTGACAAATCACGGCAGATTTAACTCGTATCTTTCAAGATTTAAAAATACATCGAATTCAAAATGCTCTGTATGCGACTGTACTGACAGCAGCAGTCATTACATTTACAGCTGTCCCATGTTGGAAACTGAAAGATTAATATTAAAAACTCTACTTCAGACGTATAACTTTCCTTGGCCACCACCCTCTTTAGATTGTATCTTTGAGCATAAAGATACATATGATGCTTTCTTACATCTCATCAAAATGTACTTTGTAAGATCAGACGTGCCTGTCTTTGTTAGATAAGCATAATTGTATATAGTTAATTTTCTTTTCACACTTAGGATATTATACTAGTCTTGTTAAATGTTAACTTCGATAACACATTATTGACTATCTTAAGATAAGGTTTGGTTCTGTTAAGGATTTGAGGTTTCATATTTTTTCCAATAGGTATGGTATCATATCATCTATTGTCAATTTTCTTATCTATTACAGTTTATTATTTTGCGGAATGGTTTGATTTGGTAAATTTTACAATCTTTTTCCACTTTATACATGATGTAGCATATTGGGTTTAATGCTTATTCTTGCTCATTATTTAGTTATAATTGGTTAAAGTGGACATGCCCTATAACTTGCGACTACTGCATCTGTATACACAGATCTTCATATTGTTTGATGATCTTCATATTGTTTGATAATCTTCAGTAACAAATATGTTGCAATGTTCTTCTGAACTTTGCTAGTCTATTATGATAACAAACAATTTATAATTTCAACTGTAAATCTCTACAGATGCATATCTACACTATCGAGGTATGACCCTCTGTGTCTCACACATCTCCTCTGTCTTAAAATAGATGAAGCTATACTAGGAGAGCTTGGTCCTGTTTTCAATTCTGATCTAATCAATAATTGTCATCACATATGACGATTTGAAAAGACTATTGTAGAATGCATTAGGAATCAACGAATGCGTTTTGGCTATTAAGTGCTGACAGATATTTCATATAATTGAACTCACATCTGGACAGTACGGATTACTAATGTAAGCACTGCACGAACTTGCAGTGCAGTGTTTCAGTTTTATATGAATTATCACATTCTTATTCGAAATCTGAAGCGTGGGATACATAAACTCTATGTGTTATGCTCAGTTCTACTTTAAATGACCACATCCACGTTGGATATTTAAGAGGCAGGTTTTGGTGTACAGTACTGAAATTCATGGTGCGTCTACACACATGTTAGATAAATGAAACTATTGGCGCTTTACCTTATAAGGATCATAGGAGTACTAAATCATGGATTATAGCATCCTAAACAAATGAGGAATAAACTGAAGAATTTCTCAACAGTTTATCATAAAGATTGTGCTTCCTGAAACTACGTATTTTGCTCCTAACAATCCTGGTAGCACGGAAAGCTTAATACTCTGGTACTTCAAAAGTATTAGTATAATAAGTTATGTAAAACTAAATGTAACCTTATGTAAATTTAGCGATGTTTTATTGTATTTTCATGTGATATTCCAGATGTATTATAATATTGTATTTTCATGTGATGTATTTATAGTATTAATTTTATTTAATATTTTGTAAAACATCGAGGTATCAAATATTTATTGTAAACGCGACCATTTACTGCGTACGTATTTAACAAACTTGTCTCTACTTTGTAAACGTGGTAAGTTATGTTATTATTATTATTTTTTTTTTCTCTCTCTTTTATTTTGTTTATATTATTCTATTTATTATTTATTCATTATACGCGTGTGCAACCATATATATTGTACTGTACACGCGATTTAATTATTACTTCTGTGTTATCTACTGTAAATCTTCAATGTTATCATTATTGTAACCTTGATTTACCCGGTAATGCTCTGTGGCACCGGGGATGTGTCTACGGACATATTACTATTAAATATATCTGTATCTGTATCTGGTCTTCTAGTTTCCCGCCGGACGACCGGACGTTAGGCCCGCGGGTGGGGAAGAGGCGGATCTTAAAGGCGGAGAAGTCGGCGGACCCGTCGTTAACCTTCGGCCCGCCCCTTTCTCGGCCAGACCGGAGAAGAAAGTCGCCTCCCTAAATTAACGGGCCGGGCTTTCCCACCCCGGATCCACCGGTACTTACCGTCGGGAAACGGGTGTCTCCGGGACGGGACCGATTTTCGGTTCTTAGGGAAAGGGCGGAAGGGCCCGGCAGATTAACGGAGGAAAAGAATAGAAAACGGGTGGGCCGACCGTTTTTATATTTCCAAGAGGCTTTCCGATACAACGAGAAATATAAGTCGGAGGCGTATTAACCCGGTTGCCTAAATGCGCGGACGTTTCCAACCGGCCGTTTTCTACCCATTTTGTCGGCCCTCGGACGTTACCTTCTTCCGGCAACCGCCGTCGGTCGGTCGGTTAATTTTCTCTCCGGAAAACAAGGTGGAGGTGGCCGAGCGCCCGTTTATTCGGGTCGAACGGAGGAAAAATTTGCCGGAGCCGATAGCCACCCGCCGGGCGCTCCGACGTTATTCCCGCTTTTGGCAGAAAATTATAATTTGGCCCTTTTCTTAAACTAATCCCGGGTGCCGAACGTAATTTTCCAGTTTTTAAGTCGTGGCGTAAATACGAATCGACGTTAAAGTGTAAAGTAATTAAACGAAGAATAGGCCTACCGCCACCCTTGGCGGCCGACCGTACTCTAGACCGGGGGTTCCCCACTCGCCTCGGCCGATAAAATTTGGGGTTCCGCAATAAAGTCGGTCGAATGTAGCCGAGACGACGACGGTGCGCGCAATGTTCGACGGAGTATTAAGAATGGCCAAAGCCATTCTTAATACTCCGTCGTTTGGTTTTCTTCCTATTGAAATAATTGTGGTGTGGACGAAGTTTCTTCGACTTCCAGTGAATATAAATGATGCAGCGTGAAGACAATCCTTCAACTTCTGGTGAATCTTACTATGTCGGAATATTACGCATAGATGCTTGGCGGAGTTCAGTGGTGTTGAGAACATTGTTCAACTTCCATTGCTCAACTACTAGCGGATTTTCTTGTGGCCGAAACATAGTATTTTGGTGCAAATGATTGTTACTTCTTTACACTATACTGTCTTATTATTATATATCATAATTTGTATATATACTCATTTCTATATGATATGTATCATCTATGATATTTTTGCACTTCTGCTGTTCGCTTTTTTTTTATAATTTGTTAACTTGCATTTAATTGTTGTGATTCTAATTTTATTTATCTTCGTTACTTCTAATTGTTACTGTATATTTACACTATCTTATTTTGTCAAAAAAAAAAAAAAATACTTACTTGTATAAATATATATTACGCCTGTATAATATCCTTGTTGCCCTCCCATCATTGTACTATTTTACTCTTAATGTTTATTAATATGCTGTATTCATTGACATAATTATTTAGTGTTTTTAAATCCTGATAATGCTCAGCGAAATCAGGAAATGTAACGCATGTTATTTTAATAAAATGAATGAATGAATGAATGGCCAAAGCCAGAAAATCGCTTTAAAAAGTATCCGAAGAGAGTCCGGACTACGCCCGAGCGCCTACCCACGTGGCGGGTAAAAAGCGGACGGAACCGCCACGCCACCCGGACGCGACTTAACACCGGGGTACGGTCGATTACGTCGGGACGGAGGCGAAACGGGAACTCGTCTCGACGACAAACACGTGTGGCCGGCAAAACCTCCGAGTGGCTCAAATACTTACTTTTTTTATAACCGATTCTCCATTAATTACGGGAATGTCGGTCGACGGATCTGGTCGTTGACGTTCTTTCTTTTTCACCCGCGCCACTCCTTCCACCGTTACTGGGCAAGAAAGCCCGTTCTCCGTCCAGAACACTCGGAATGAAAATAGAAATATTCGACCTTCCTCGGAAAGAGAATACTTTTTAACCACGCCGTCCGACGAAAGCTTTAATAAAAGACAAGCGCGTAACAACGTAGAAAATAGAATTTATTCGGGTGCAAAATATAAATTAAAACGCCGCTTTCCTAATGTAGGCAGACGACGTCGGTCGGATTCTGCGGAAGCGGGAGGGAAAGGCGTCGTCGCCGGCAATGACGTCCCACGTTTCCCTCCGGTGGCTCACGTGGCCGGGTTAAGTTGCAGTCGACGGTACTGCGCGTACAGACGCTGGACCGCGAAGTGGTACAACTCGTACTCCGACGTCAGGTTGGCCCTCAGGGCCGCCTTCAGATCCTCGGACACGTGCTCCTTCTGTCGATTCTGGTTCTTGCGCACGCCTGCGGCGGAGTTTATATTTTTAGGCTTTTTAAGGAGACCGCGGCCGTAGAAATTAGCCGGCCCGCCCTACTTACTCAAGTTGTGGTACACTTCCCAGGCTCCCTTGAAGAAGACGGGCAGAGAAGCCTCCAGGACCCGGAGAGTGACGTTCATCTCTTCCACCACGCCCACCACCGCGTAGTACCTTTCCATGTTGCTCTTGGCCGCGCGCAGAGCCCAAGGGTGGTTGAGAATCCTGCGCCGGTCGAAGCTAAAAATTAGACGGAAGGAAAGAAAAGAGCGCCAGAACTTTGGAAAGAGGCCACTTACAGGCATCTCTGGTCCTGTCCGCAGAAGTAGGGTAAGAGGAGAACTCCGTAACTTTGGCCGTCGACGAAACTGCACTCGGGATCGGCGTTGGCCACGCAGTGCCTGAATTTCTACCGAACGAAATTTAATTTTTTCCACCGTTTGGCGTAATTTGCATAAAAGGGAAAGAGACGGGACCGTACTTTATTCAGCCAGTAGCTGCTGGGTTTGGCGGTTTTCCCTCGACTGTTCCTGGCCGCCAGACGCCGATAGTAGTAAGACGAGATGATCCTCTCCACCGGATCCCTGATCAGGTTGATGTAGACGGGAGGCGATCGTCCGAACCTGCAAACGGAAACGTTAATACCACCACCTCGGAAGCCGCCGGCGTCCGATTTAAACGTCGGACAGGGAAAAAGGATTACCGGGTGGCGCCAGTGGCGGCCTTTCTATTTAATCCCGAGAAAAGAGGACGACTCACCTGGTGAAGTTGACGAAGAAGATGTGTCTGTCGAAACTGCAGGGGGCCGGAGTGTCGGCCACTCGGCGGACGAATCTACTCTGGCAAAAACGTAGCGGAAAGTTGAGTTTGGCCCGTGTGGCCCGGCAGCCGCGAGAGGGGAGTCGGACTACTTACCTGTTCGGACGGGTCGATCATCTTCTTGTCGTACACCTTGGAGTTGTAGTGGACGTAGCGGTTGAGGACGGACAGCTTCCTCATCAGCGTGTAGAGGGTGGTGCTGGCGCACTTGGGCACCCGGTTGTACAACAGTCTGCCCCCGTCCGGGCGGATCTCCTCCCCGCCGGTTCCCGGGTCCGGGGGACAGTCGCAACCGCCCACTGTCGACAGATACGGTTAGTTTAAAAAGGAAGGAAACCCGCGGACGAGAATAGGAAGGAGGACTTACGCGGTCCGTGGCCGTCCGACCGGTAAACGGGTAGAGTGGCCAAGGTGAAGATGGCGTACAACGACGCGCCGGCCAGAAAAATTCCGGTGGCCAACCTGAAAGACATAAACGGCGCTGTTAGAAAAGTTCCCACCCGTCCGGCTGACGGCGGGGAAAGGCGATTAACGCGCGGAGCGTCGGACCCGACGACGACCTCTTTTGTTTTTCTTTTTCGACGGTCCACATCTGTTAACCATCGAGGACGTCCTCCTTCTCGGTCGGCGCGAGTCCCGGTCACGTACCGACCGTCGACACCGCACGTATTTATAACAAAGGACCGAAGCCAAGTGCCCGGCCACCCAGACTATTAATAGGAGCGCGACGGCTCTTTAGCGCCCAACGAGGAGCGGAGAGTGGTGGTCGGCCGGTGGGAAACGCAGCGGCTATCGACGACCTCCCCGGGGGGGTCGGGCCGACGGGCAGCCTCCCCACCCTCTCTCCCCTTCCACGCGCCGTCCCACCGGGCCAGAAAACACGGCGCGGCGCGGAACGTCGTCTGGGAAGGTTATCGAACGTCGACGGCAGAAAAGCGGTTTTCGGAGCGGGTCGACGACCCGCCGTCCGGGTGGTGGCGCGAGAGAAATTCGGTGCCGACGACCGTCTTTCCTTCGAATCCGTCCGCGTACATTCCGACGGAAAGGCGGAAGCGGAAGTTTCCGGGAAGAAGAAGGAAGAGAAGCCGGACGCGAGACCGATTAAATTTCCGCGGGGAAGGAGAAATTTTTTCGAAAGAGAAAAGGGAGAGGCGGCGGACGGCTTCCGAAATACGCGCGACGGAGGAAAGGGAGGGTTTTCCGCAGGCCGGCGGCGTGGGGCGGAAGGAGCGGATTAGGACAATTACGCGCGAATTTCCCTTTTTATTTTGTTTTCGTAAGATAAAAAGAGATTAGAGACCGGTCGGACCGCCGCCGCCGCCGCCTCCCGGATTCCAAGGGAAAATCCGCCCGAAAGGTCGTCCTCCTCCTCCTTTCTTTCCCGGCAAAAAAGAAGTCCGTTGGTCGGCCGAGACCGAGGAACCTTCGTTTGCCCGGTGGGCGGGAGGAAGAAGAAACGAAAAACGCCTTCCGGTGGCGAGGGGAGGCGGGACAGGGCACTCACCGGGACCAGGAACCTCGAGCGGTCGACTCTCTTCCCCCGGGCGACGTCTTCCCCATCGGAAGTTGGGATCCGGAAACGACGATCTCCTGAAAAAGACGAAATCGTTTTCGAGCGGACGGCGCGGGCCACAGCCGCCACGGAAACCGTCTCACCTGGCGTCTCGGTCCACCGACGGCGTCGGCATCCCGACCGGAGGTGACGCGGCGGAACCCGTCTGCGGCGCAGTCTCTAACCGGGTCGGACCGGCGATTTTTTCGCGGCAACCAGCAAAACGGGTGGCGACGAACCGCGCTTTTCGTTTTCTCCCGTCCGGACGGGGAGAAACGGGGTCGGCGGAGGGGAACAAGTGGCGAACGAAATGCGCCCTGCGATTTCTGGCAGACACTCCCCGACATTTACTCCGGGTTTATCGCGCCTTTTTTCGCCCTGAAGTTAAGATCGGAACGAAAAGAAAATGTCTTTCTTACCAGCGTAAAGCCGCAATTATCTCCCTACGGATTTACGTGTTACGGAAAACCAGGCATTCGGAAGGAAAGCTAAATTAACTGTTTCCGTTACGGTATTTAAAGTTTCCCTACATCGCAAACCTTTCTCATAATTGTTTGCGCCGGTGCGAAGAAACCGAAAAAGGGTGGTCGCCACTAAATTTATGAAAACGAAGAAAAGGCCGGAGGATTTCTTCCTTCGCCGGAAAGAAGGCGTTTGGCCCGGAAAAAGACGGAGAGGGAAGGGTCGAACGCCGGAATTGCGGAATAACGGTACCGGACCGCCACGGGGCGGAATGTTGGCCTCCCCGGAGGACTTTCTATCGAAAACCGGATCTCGCCCACGTAGATGTCGGACGCGCTCGCCCTACGCCCGCCGTGGGCGTCGGTAAGTTTTATCCGCCGGGCCGAGTCGGGGACCGACCTAGTCCCCTGGAAAAGGGTCGGAAACCCGTCTCTGGCGGAAGAAGCGGAAGTCGGGTCGGTCCTTCGCTCGACTTCCGCCGCCGGAAAGAACGGGGCGGAAAACGTTCCGGAAGAAAGTGACGTCGTAGTGGGTAAATGGTTTGGACGCGGGTGGAGGCCGGATTCCCGGTGGTCGGGGCCCTCTTTCGCCCCGACTAGCGGGAAGAAACGGATTTTCGATAGGACTAAAGGCCGGACCGACCCGGGCCACGTAATTCTCTCGACGCTTCGCCTCTTAATTGGTTAATTACTCTCGGCTCTCGGGAATTGCCGTCCGGAAAGAAGGAGAGTCGGAGGCCGTCTTCCGAAAAGAAAAGCGGCCCGGGGCCACGCCGCATCTGCCGGGAGACACGACCGAAAAGATTTTCTCCATTTCCACCGGAAGGAAATTTCGGAAAAGGACGGAAAGGACGAAATAAGGGACAAGGAGAAGGCGGAAAGCCGACCGACGGTTCCGACTCCTCCCTCCGCCCGTCGCCCGTTTTAAGCGAAAGGACGACCCCGACCCTTTCTCTTTCCCCAGCGGCCCCGAGACGCGAGAGAAGGATCCTCCCCTTTCGTCCGAAGGGCCGTCCTTTCCGCCGGCGAGGAAAAGTGGCGGACGAGTCCGGAGACGGAATACGTAACGCGCGCTCCGGCTCGATCTAAAGTTAGGCCGCGGCTAATAATTTTTACGCGTAAAGCACGGGCGCCGGCCGAAGGAGAAAGGAACGAAGGGCAATTTAGCGTCGGCGGTCGGGAGGTAAAGGACGGGCCAAAGTAGGCCACGGACGGCGGAATAACCGGTCCTCGCCGCGCCTAATTAACCGCGCGCGTGGACCTCCGCCTCCCCCGGAGGAGGGCCCCTCCCGGCGGGAAAAAGGGAAGACGAAGCGGTGGGTCGGTGGTCAGCTACTTACCCGACGGCCCGTGGCTGGATGCGCAGCGGGAAGAAGAACGGTGGCACTCGGCCCGTGCAAGGGCGGAACCGGTTCTCCCACGGATTTCCCTTTCCGCGCCGACCACCCAGCCGCCGGGAGTCGTCGCGCCACCTGTCGACCGCCGTCGGCTCCACGCGCGCCGACGTCTTCTCCGGGAGTGTCGACCGGCGCGGCGGCGGCGGCGGCAACTTTCCTTCCCACCGGTTTAAAACGACCGACGACTTTTCCATTCTCCCCCTTTACCCGCCAATTTCAATTTCTGTGGAACGCTTCTACCCGCCTTTTCCTTAGCGGAGGGAAACGTCCGGTTGGGATCGCGCCCTTCCCGGTTTGGCGGGAAAGTCGAAGGGAAAAATCCGCGGCCATTCCCTCCGTCCGCCCGTGGCGTTTTTTCGGCGGACGGAAGGTGGTCCCGACTTTTTCGCCGGTTTACGCGGTGGCCGATCTTTCCTTTCCGGAACGCCGACTCTTTCCTCCGCCAGTCCGGAAGGAACTATCGCCGGTGGCGTTGGGAGGGGGAAGAGAAGAAGTATTCTTACCTCCGGCTTTCCGGTTTCCCGGTGGGGGCGGAGAGTCTTTCGATCCGGAAAACAGTACGGTTTATTACGTAAACCGTTTTTGTTTTGTGGTTTGTATCGGAATTTTGTGGCCGGAATTTCGGGAATCGATAAACCTCCTTTCGTCTGCACTCGTTCCGCAGTTAATTCTGCAGAAAATGCTAATTTTGGACGTCCCGAAAGAGGCGTTGGCCCGGCGCCCGTTCGATTGTAATTTATAAGTCAAGTGTATATAGCGGGAAGAAAAGAGATTGGCCGCCTTCGAGACCGAATGCCGACGACGTTTAGGCGCGACCGAGTGGACCGGATGGAAAACTAACGGACTCGAACTTCCACCGGTGGGTGGCCGGGAGAATAGCCGAGAAAAGACTAAGGTCAACTGCGCGAAAATCCGGGAGATGTGGGATAGAGTTAACGGGGGACGACTGGCGATTTAACACCTACCGTCGGTTTACGTCTCCGGCTAGAGAAAGCGAGATACGGAGGAAAAGTACGAAGCGGCCGACGACGAGTGTACGTAGAGTGGGCCGAAGCTGGAGTAAACAAATAAAAAGTAAGTTCCCGACACTTACTTCTTTCCGTTCGACGGTTGGCACGCGCAGCGGCGGTAGCGACTCCCGGTCTAGTAAGAAAAGTCAGAGACCGACTATATATACGGGAATGGGAGTTGCCGATTTCTCCGCCCCCCAAACGTCTAAATTCGAAAGATAATTGTTTTCTTACGTAGCGTACGAAATTTGAAGATTTTGTAAACGGCGGTGGTTGAAATATAAGCCGTGGAAAAGCGCGAAACTTGTCAGAAAAGTCGTATTTTCTTCTCCTCCTTTTTCTTCGTCGGGCGACGGTAGAGAAAACTCCGGCCTTTCCGGTTACGGGTGAGGCGCCGGCCAAACTTTCCGCTCCGTAGGTCAAAGTTGGCCGGGATTTGGCCAAGACTTCTTTTACTTTTACGGCTTAACTTTATGCTTACGAAGAAAAAATTGCGCGTAAACCAATGAATTTTATTCGAAATGTTACTGGGAAATATTACTGTACCGTACATACGTCATCGTCTTACGTGGCCAAGTAATAATATAATTATTAAGCAAAAACAATTGGTATCCGAACAAAAAAATAATGACAATTTGGACGACGTTAAACGTTTTCTTAGTTTTTCTTCGGTAAAGATAAGCCGGGCGCTGGACATTATTGTTTTCTACGCCGGCTGGTCAGAAAAGAAATGCCACCGTCGTTCAAATTGCGGTGGCGTACCGTAGCGGGGGCGGCGAAATTTCGCAATAAATATTAATAATATCTTGTAAAAATTTGAAACATCCTAATCTATACTGGCGTCGCGGCTACGATAGCGCTATCGTCCGGACAGTCCGGGAATCGGCTGGCCGTCCGGGTGAACTAGTAATTCTTTCGTCCGACGAAATCCTGCGTAACCCGTTGACCGTTTGTTTTTTCTTCTTATACGTATATATACACCACTAATATCCCATAGAACTATTTTAATCGGGTCGCTGCGCTGGCACGGAATTTTTTATCGCTAGTTCTGTGACAAAACTGAATTTTAGCCTTTTAAATTGAAGTACCTAAATAAGGGGGGGCGAAATTTTCCTCCCACCCCGGCGGCTGACACCCGCGGTACTCCACTGTCAAATTGTCGTCATTTTTTACGCCTCGGATGTTTTTCTTGGGATTATTTACTACCGACAATAATTTTACATGGGTCGGCTTTTGCCAATTAATCCCACAAATGTAAGACGCGGCATTTCGTTTCGTTTGCATAATTTTCGAGCCTTACGGCAACGAGAAGAAATGGAAAGAACCGGCATTTTACGTCTGCCGATAGACGACCGACGGATCGGTCTGCGGACTCGAAGGAAGTTAATAAAGATGTTCCTCGGGATATCTCTTCCCGAATAGAATTAAGAAAAAGCGCTGCGTATAAATACGGGTAGGCAAGTTGGAAGACGGTGAAGCCAGTCTCTCCGCAGTCTTTCTAAACCGGAAAAAAGATCGGCAATTATTTATTTGACGCGGGCTGCAATTTTAATAGTACTGTATTTTAAATGTATTTCGTTTAAAATCCTCTCCACCTTCCCCGTACGTCGTACTTTTCCCGTTAGAAACAGAGTCGTGCCGGTCGTTATCTTACTCCTTTCGGTAAAAATTTTTGAATGGAAATACAAAAATTCCGGTTTCGAACGGAAGTTCGTATAAGTTAATAGGGGCCTCCTGCCCCTAAGCTTTCCGTATTCGGTCTCGACTTTCGTCCGTCCGTTCGTCTCGTCTAGTTTGTCGTTGTATTCGTTTGTTTTCTCGCGCTGTCTGTCTGTTAAGTAGTATTAAGATTCGCCGTGGCCTTCAGTTTCGTTAGCATTAAGTAGTATAAGTCTTCCTACTATCGGCCATTTGGCACTAACTTCTACTCTTAGCTATTCGTGGCGGCTCCGAACCGTCGGCATTCGCTACCCTCGGGTTTTCTTTTACATCCTTCGGGAAACTACGGCCTGGCAGTCTAAAAACTGCTCGCCGACATCGAACGCGGAGGGTACTGTAACCAAACGTACTGTACGCCGTTCGGAGGGATCCTACCCTTCTCTACTGTCTATCTCCTCTTAATAATTTACCACATTATGATATTCAAATGTACACAGATTCACTCTCTGCCCTTAACATTATCCGTAGCACTAAGCTTCGTCCTTTGGCAGTGGAAATAAGGAATTCGATCAGAAACTCAACATGTAATATCGGTGTTTCTTGGGTTAGATTCCATCGGGGACTCGCGGACAGTGACAGGCTGACTCTTTTGCAAAGGCTCCACCATTCCTTTTTCCTACGATAAAATCAGTCATATCACTTTGCGACGCTTACTATGGGAGGAAGCTATTAACCATTGGCGACATCGTTGGAATGATAGTAACCGAAGTATCACGTTTCAATTTGTCCCCGACTTATAAAGCTTCTTTAAAATAAAATAGTTTACTCCCGATTACTACACAACTCAATTATTTACAAATCACGGAAAATTTGCTGCGTACCTTGCCAGATTTTTAAACAGAACATCAGATCAGTGCCCAACCCGTATGATTGCGGATGGATCTCAACACTACATTTTGATTGTGTGATGACCCAAATAGAAAGAACTCAACTGCGACTACTCTTGCAGGAATTGAACATAGCTTGGCCGTGCCACCTCTCAAACATCTGGACCAACCAACAGATATTCTCTGCCTTTAAAAGACTTGCAAAAAAGATCAATCGGATCACAAGCCAACTGATCTACCGCTAACACTGACTTTGACTTAAAGACTGTCTACTTATAGTGTTAGCTTTGTAATTACTACTTCACACGCGAATACGTTGTTACACGCGAACTTTATTTAACTTCAAATTTTGCGCATTTTATCCACAATTACGAGGTTACGTGTGGAATCTGCATTGTATTTACTGCTGTTTACTAAGATTATTGTGTATTTATTTTTCTGTACGTAGTCCTGTGGAAGTGATGTCACGCGAGTACTTAGTGTTATTTAGATGTAATATTACTTAATTTTATCTCATTGATTTCGTGGATTTTATCAATTATCTTGCGGTTCTGTGAAGGGATTTTTCGAAATTCCCCCGCGGGGGAGAAGGAAAGGATTAAGGCTTAACCCGAAGAACGGCTTCTACCATACTATTTTAGATGCGATTCTTTCTTTTTAACTACGTTTAGTCTCCATCGAGTACTTAGGTGTATTAAATTGATAACATTTCGGACATTGTTATAAATATTTTCATATATTTCCATGTTTTAACCAAACGTTCGAACCGTTTTAAATTCCAATTTGTTATCGCGTATCGGTTCGATTATAGAAGGATCGTAAACGTTCTAGAAAACAGTTGGTTCGGTTCTCGGCGGTAGGTGTTATGTAACAATTACTACGGTGGTTGAAATACTGAATATAAATGGGGTTTGCTGGCAAAATCCGCGCGGGCCGAGTGGCGGGTAACAGCTAATTATAATATAAAAGTCGTGGCGTGTGCGTATGTGAATTCCTTATAACTCCCGCAATCTTTGTCCAATCCAGACAAAATTTTGGTTATATTCGTTTTGTGTTCCGACGGAAAGTACAGGCTACTTATTTTGCGGAAATATTAGCTATAGAAGAAACGTGTTATCGATTTGAGATGGTAATGATAGCCACGTCGGTGACCACGTGGCGTTCTATCATCCAATCGGAAGAACAATCTAAAAAAGCTCATTATTTACAGAGCGTTATGGCTCATCTAATTAAAATACAGTACAGTACATATAATTCGTATTTGTTTTATTTTGTGGAAAAAATACCTAGGAGAAAGCGTAGGATTAAATTGGTGGTGTAAATTCTACATCTAAAAGAGTAAGAAATGAACGAATTGATCATTGGTCGTACGTACTCTCGAATAGTATATTTTTCGGCGAAAAGCTTCCAATAATCCCCATTTCTCGTAGAAAACGTGCGGGTAAAACACTAAAAATAATGGATATCGTACTTACGTAGTCGTTTCGCCTAGCGTTTATTTGATGCGGATATCCGGAACAAACGTTCAAACAAAGGTTTTCGACTTTCGCCCGTCGGAAGCCGAAATTTGCCACTCGATAATTGGGAGCCGGGCCCGATTGCGGATTCGGGCGGCAACGCCGTAGGTCCGAGTAATGTCCCGGATTAAAATACGTTCTTTACGTGGCGTGGATAAAAACGGCGGCAGACAAATCCGGGTGATTTTCTCCTCTCGTCGTAATTAAATTAATAATAAAAATATTCGAATATTTTAAATGGCCACGTCTCACGCGCGCATTGGAGACGATTTAATCGCGCGGGAAAATAATACGGGTCCTTCCATCCCCGGCTTCGCCGGCCACTGGGTCGGTGGGTCTCTCCCCGCCACGACGGCCATCCAACGTAGACCTTTCGTTCCAAGTAATTCTATGTTCCCAAAGACCTTTTTCTAATCGGCCGCCGACATCCGCCCTTCCACCTCGGTAACCCGCCAAAACCCGTTAAACGGAATCGAAAATTACAAGAAGAAAAAAAACATGGCGAGAATTACTTTTTAATTTTTAAAGAGAAAAAGTCTCGGTCCCAATGGATGTGGGAAGAAATTTGTGGCGGCAGAAGGCATTTCTTTCTTTCGTCGGCCTCGGTAACGCCAAGAAGAAAGACGCCATTCGATCGTCTTCAATTTAAATCCACCGTCGCCTTTTGTCTGGGCCATTCTCTCTCCGCCCGCTCTTTTAATTTCCGCCAAATTTTCTTTTTTTCTTTCTTTTCCGCCGAACGAATCCCATCGTCGTCCGTGGGTTTCGTTCCCGATCCGCGGTGGGCCAGGTATCTTCCGTAGTCCAGAACGGTCTTTCCCTTAGAAGTGGCCCGGTCCCGGTACCTCTTTCCTCTTCTCCAAAAGGCTCCGCCGTCGGTCCTTCTTCTTCCCCAAAGAAGAGTCGCCGCTCTGAAGAAAGGAAATGCTTTTGCGGAGATCGTGGCGGTTTAGCCCGGCCCGCCACCATACTCACGCCACCAGAAACAGGAGGAGCGAGAGTGCCAGGGAGAAGAACGTCAAAATCTTCTGCCGCGGGTTGGAAGGTCTCAGCCGACTTTCGGCCAACCAGACGACGAGGCCGCCTGCGGGAGGGAAGAGAAAGAAATTGAAGAATCCGACGGAAGGACCGCCGGACGCACTTACCTCGACAACTCCGGAGAGCGGTACTACTCTGGCTCCACGTGCCGGAACCCGGAGGACAGGGAATGCAGCGGGTGGAGGCGTATTTCGGAGCGTAGGTGTCGGGCGGACAAGGAAAACATTTTCGGCTCTCTTCGAACTCCGAAAATTCTCCCGGCGGACAGGCCTCTGCGAATATCGTTAAACGGTAAGATTAACGAACGAATAAGGACGTAGAGGACGTCGTCGTTCTTTTTCTTCCCAAACGACAAACAAAATTTCTCCTCCGTCTCCTCCCCGTCTTTCGCCGGGGTTATACTCGGCGCCGACTTTGCCCCTCTGTATTTGGCGTTCGGTCCGTCCGACGGAATTCGTTCCCCTCGCGGTCCGTCGGTTCGTCGTCCGGAGGATATCCCGCCTATAACCAAAGAGCGGGTCTTTCGTCACCGGACCCCCCGACCCCGTCCGTTTCCGGCTCCGGCGGCCGAGTCGGACGAAGGGGCAAATTCGGGCCGGCGTAGACCGGAGAGGGTGGACGGAAGACGAAAGACGGTACTCACGGCACAGACGGCGGTGCGATCGGAAGCCGGGCGGACAAGGCCCTCCGGCCGCAAACCCTGCGAAAAGTCCGAGTCTTAAACAAACCGGAAACGAAAGTCTAGATTCCGAACGGACCCACCTTTCGTCGTTCTTCTCAGTGGAGGACGGGACGGTTCCCGGATGGAGAAGGGCCTTCCTCGGCTTTCTTGCCACTCGTTCGAGGCCGGGAAGAGAAGGTCCCCCTCCCGGGCGGGGGTGGTGGCGTAGAAGGAAAAGCCGGAGACGACGTTTTCCCCGCAGAACGAGAAATAGAAGAGAAACGGAAGAAGAACGAGAATGCTCATATTTCTCCGACGACCGATCGATTCCTGCGGTAGCGAGAACGGACAAAGTAGACGGAGAATATCGAAACGGAAAGAACAAACTTCTTTCGAATTTCATTCTCGGAATAAAGCGCCACCTGCGATCTGCGCTAACGACGGACGCGATTCGAATTTCGAAATTTGTTCCTCCTTTCGAACGAAGGTTGGACGCCGTTCGACGGAAAAGAATCGAACGAAGAAATACAGAAGGCGACTTTGGCCGTTTTCGGGTAAGAGGGGCAGACGGACGGACTTCGGCCTCCCGAAGGGAGATTATCCCGTTAAAAGTTAGGCCCTTGCCATTAAAATCGACGGAGAAGCTCGAAAGAGACGGAGTGTACGGACGTTTCTCGCGCCCTTGTCTAACTTGTTTAGCCGTTGGACCCGACCGAGCTTTTGCGCTGGTGCCTCTTTTCCTTTCCCCCTAGACGTCCAGTTCCTCGCTTTCCAACGGAAGGATCAAAGCCGAGAGGCGACTTTCCCTATTTTACGGATCCACGGGTTTATTTCGGGAGGCCGACGACTAAACACTGCGACTTGCCGTAAAATTTACCGTCTCGGGAGGAAATTGGCGCCGCCGTTCGATTCTTCGAGTTTTCCGAGTGGAAATTCGGCGCTTAATTTCTACGCCACTCGGTGCCCGAAAGTCGCATTCTTCCCGGAAAAGTCTGTTTTTCCGTTCACGACCGAGTTTGTCCAACTCGGAAGAGGAAGGAAACCGTTGTGGGGGGAACTCTAATGCCGAAACGGACGCGATTAAATAGTTTTCCAGTCGGACGGGGCGGAAATATCGGTTGCGGCTCTGAAGGATGTCGGTTTCGTCTTAGATCTATCGACGAATATTCGACGGAAACGATAGAAAGTGTCATGGACGAATCGGAAGAAGAAACGGATATGATCCAGCAGGTAAGACCTTGTCTCCTTCTTCTACCCCGTAACTTGTCATGTAACGAATATTCGGTTACTATTCGGTATTCGGCCTATTTTTCGCTATTCGGCCGAATATCGAATACCTAAAAACGGGAGTAAGAAATAATAAGAATAACACAGTAAATTAATCATTTTGGTATTTGGATTTAATGTTATCGGGTTAGTGTTGTTTGTTTATATTTATTTATAACTTGTAACATGCACAAAATAAAAAAGAAAATAATATTAGTCACACGCATTCACAATTTATAATTACAAAGATCAGCACACGTACACCTCTATCGTTGGAGAATCCTCGCACATCCGAGGCTCTGACCTTACCTATCCTTTTTAAGCTCTCGTCTTTGCTCTTTCCTTTCTCTTTTGTCTATCGCTTTAATCCACGTATGCCTGTGCATACATCACAATACGCTCTCACCATACTTTCGATTCGTCACTTTTCCGTCGTAGATTTCCCATTTTACAATTACGTGACTCGTAGCTTGGTGATAACGGTGGAAAGAGACAGATAGGGCGTCGGTATAAGTCGCAGTTACGATTTCACTGATTCCAGGCAGCTCGGTAACCCGAACGGTCCCGGGCTTTCGCCCGTGCACGCTAAGTGACTTTCCTTACAAGCATTTAGCTTTCCGAAGTCTATGACAACAATTGTTTGGCATTGACGGCCGCGAGTTTTGTGCCAATAAGCTGCCTCGACTCGTTCGATTATGTTATCGACTCAATTTCATATTTATTTTCACTTCGCTGTCCTTCTCTGTTCTTTTTCCGTTATTTACACGTGTAGGTCATTTCGTTGCTATCCACATTTGATATCGTCATTTATGGCATACTGCCACGACGCTCTTGTCTGTCCGCTACAAATATCAAGAATTAACGCGCCAGTTTTCGTACGCGCGTTAATCGAGCCGAATAATTTGGCCGAATATTCGGTATTCGGCCCGAGGCCGAATATTCTATTCGTTTCGACACTACCCGTAACCCATCGCCGGTAATTTTGGGCGCCGAAAGAGGGGTGTAAAGACACGAAATCGGGTCGGAACTACTTCCGAGGGTAATTCGAAATGATTCTCGAATAGCAATAGATTGAAAAATTTATTCCTACTCGAGTTAACCCCGTGTCGTCGGCATTACTCTTTCTCAGTTTAACTAAAATTGTGTAATACGTTTTTACGTTTATCGAATAAAACGCACGAAACGTGCCGCGTCCAAAGCGCGCCTCGATACATAACGCGTAAAACAGTGACCAAAACGTCTGATTATCAAACATGTATTGTTTCGGTGTTAAGGGTAACTTCAATTCCCTTTGTAGCTACCCCGGGTAACTTGAAATCGATTTCGTCCTATTCCCGGTAATCCAAAGGCAATTTTCAATTAACGAGGTATAGGAGAAAGCGGGAACGATCTAAAATTGCTACATCGGGGAAGAGTTCGTTTTTCGTTGTCGGGAAGGCGGCCGTAAGAAGTAAATCGTTACGTTTATTATTATTATTTTCTTATTAATTAAGAAAGGCGTTTTGCTTTCAGGACGAAGAAGAAGGTCGAGCGGAAGCAAACGGGAAGACGGCGGTAAAGCGAGAAGAAATGCTCGAGGTAAAGTATTGTTTCCTTCCTCCCTTCCGGGAGGAATGCGGAAGTGGCCGGGGGTTTCTAGTTTCCGTCACTTTCCGATCAGGTTTTTCGAGAGGACGTCGGCGAAGAAGAGACCGAGAAGACGGAGGCCTTCCAAGCCCGCTTCCCGGTAAATTGGCGCCCCTTTTTGTGTTCTTTGAGCGGTGGCCCGGACAAAACGATAATCGTTTGGTTATTCGAACGAAAGGAAACGGAAGAAACCGGGAAGAAACGAAAAAAGAAGAAAAGAAAAGGCTTAGCGGACGGAAGCGGGAAAGAGGAAACGCCGGAAGAAGTAGGATCAGCCATCGATTCCAGGACCTTTCTCTTCCTTTCGCTTAACGCGGCTGTTTTTCCTTCAGGAGATCGTCCCCGTGACGAGAGAACCGCTCCCGGAAGAAAACCAAACGGAAGCGCGGAATTCGGAAGTAAGTTCCCGATCCCTCTTTTCTCCTTTTTTTCGCATCCGACGGCCCTTTTCGCGGGTTTGGTTCCACCTCGTACCTTGGCTTACACGCTCGTACTCCGTTCAGCCCGATAACCGGTGGAGGAAGAGAGAAGACGAAAGAAAACGGAAGGTGGGCCACGCCGTTCGACGTTACTTCCGGACGTTTTGGGCGAAGACGGAAGGAAAAGAAGAGGCTCGTGGTTGTTGGAAAGGAAAGTGGGATTTCTTCCTGTCTTGTTTGGGAGTATCGGTCGGAATCGGCAACGTCTGGAGGTTTCCCTATCTGGTTTTCGAAAACGGAGGTGGTGAGTGGCCTTTATATTTTACCGCTTTTCGCTCCAATACTTTAACGCGGGCCACGATTCTTTCTTAATTGATGGAAAAATTCCTCTCGTTTCGTACAGTTTCTTTATTTTCGATTTAGGCAGAAGCTGAGAATTATCCCGCTTTCTTTCTGTAATTGCTTTTCCGCCGTAAATTGTTTTCTGCCCCGAAAAGTCTAGCGCGCGTACCTTAAGAGTTTCCACCCGGCGGTTAATAATAGCCAGCGAATCTTTCCGCGAATAGAACGGAGGAAGACGAATGGCAACCGGAACCGGAACAAGAAGCTTGTTTTATCCGAGCAAAAAAAAGCTCGATAAGTATTAAGTACGAGTATTTCTAGCGGCAGCCGAATTATAGTAAAGAAATTTTATGCGCAGTACTTTCGCTTGCTGCCAGAAATAATATACGTTGCTCGGTTTCGAAAGGTTTCGTCCCGTTTGAAAGAAAAACCGTGGTTAAGTTATTGCCGATTACGCTTTCTATTTTATGATACAGATAACGGCATCCGCCGATTAAAACGAGTTTCCGCAATCGGTTTTTCCCCAGTAAATAGCTTTTATTCTGTTTCCTTCGTAATTTTCGATTTAGTTCCGCCGACTTTTACTAAACGGCATTTGAATTAAAAAGATAACTGTCCTTAAAGTCGCGGCTAAAAAGTGCGATTTTAGAGCCGCGGAATACGTTAAACGTTGGGAAATAATTTACGGCGGAGAGAAATTCGGCCGGCTTTACCCAGGCGTCGACATTTGTTCGCAGGCGCCTTCCTGGTCCCCTACCTGATAATGGTTTTTCTGTGCGGTCAGCCCCTGTACTTCGCGGAACTCTACCTGGGTCAATATTCGGGCAAGAGCTTCGTCCGGGTCTGGTCCAGCTTTCCCGTGGCCAAAGGTAATCTTTCTATAACCCACGCGTTCTTGGAGAAATATTTAAAAAACACCACCTTTAATTATTTCAGGTTTCGGCGTGGCCGCGTGGATATTTGCTTTCATTTTCGTCTCCTACTATAACGTGGTCATCGCTTACACTCTGTATTACGCCTCGGCTTCCTTCGGTTCCGACTTGCCCTGGAGTTCCTGCCGATTCGAGTGGGCCCAGAACGCTTCCTGCGCCTCCAGGTCTTCTCTCAAAAATTACGTAAGTGATCCGACGTTTACGCGTCGCGTCCGGAGTTTACCGCCGCGGTTTCCGAGTTGGGCCGTCTCGGCCGTTACGGCGCGTAACCGAAATAATTGCGTAGAAGAGATATTCCGTTAGGTTTAACGGTAGCGTTCGGCGTTGGAGAGAACGGAGAAGCCGGAATTGACGATAATCGAAGCGTAATTACTTTCCGTAATAAAGCGGCGCGAAATCTTACTCCGCACTCTCGGGAGACGCTGCCCGTTGGCGGTCCCCGAAAAAAATCCAAGGGGCGACGTTACGGAGTGTCCGTAACGCCAACCGATAACAAAAGCAGGCGGCGTGCGCGGAGAGTGGACACCGCTGCCGAAGCGTTTGATTCCGGTCAATTTAACAGAAACGAAAACGAAAGATTTTCGTTTAGTTTTGTCCGTCGACGTCAACGGCGGAAGGTCGAGAGGGAAGAGGAATTTCAAAGGACATTTTCTTTTTTTCAGTCGTCCTTGTATCAGACTCCCAGCGAATTATACTGGAAGTGAGTACCTTTTCTAAATTTCTGGTTTCGTTCGGTGGGGAAGAAGGCGACGCCCGAAGTTCGGACAAATGCTTCTAAATTTAATCTCCTACGGGATCCCGGCTGTTTTTTAACCCGGGAAATCCCGCAAACTTCTTAAAAGTTCACCCTTTTTCTTATTTTGCGTTAAAGGTTAGGAAATTTTGCAAATAGAAAGTATAATTAAAGCCGAACGAACTGTCGAATGATCGGGCCGTAAGCTCGATGCCGCTATTAACAGGCAGAGAAGGTGGTTATTTATTTTAAGGCAATATTTTCTTCGGCTGGAGTAACCGCACGATTCGATAACACTCGTTTACGGGAACGGCCCCTGACTTTTCTCGGATGGTTCCCTTTCCCGTCGAGAAAAGGGCAAACGGACCCTAAAGAGGCGTAAAATCCGGCTTCTAGTTTTACAAAGCGGTAAAATCGTGGACACCGGAGGACTATTCCGTCCACTTAAATCGCCGACGGGACTTTTTCTGTTTATTTGCGGGCCGCGGCCTTCCTTTCGTCGTTTCTCCGCATTTAATTGGTCGGATGCTTAGGAAAGAGAAACGTCGGCGGGGAAGGAGTGGGGTAGACGGGCGCCGTCTTCTTACTCTTAGCTTAGATATAACAGGATCAATATTTTATGCTAATAAAGAGGATTTTTTGCAGCAAGAAGGTGTTGGGCGTGGACCCGAGTGTGTCGGAACCGGGAGGAATCAAGTGGGACCTGTTCTTGGCCCTGGCGATAGCCTGGACGACGGTGGCGGCGGGGGTGTGCAACGGCATCCAGACGACGGCCAAGGTCGGTGTCCGTCGTTTAGGTGGCCCGTTCCTCTCTCCGCGGAAGATCCCTCGTCGCTTCCGCCGAAATAATCGGCGGAAACGAAAATGCCGAGAAGGCGGCGTCCATCCGTCTCCCCGGATTCGACTCTCCTCCCGGCGGCTTTTAACCCTCCTTCCGTTAAATTCCGGGACCGCGGGTTGGGTCGATACGAATTTTGTTTTTTTCAAAAAGCAATGGATTTTCGGAGGGAGAAACGTCTTATTCTTTCCTTTCGTCCCGCTGCGGGCACTTGGCCGAAGAAAAGTCGCCTTTCCCAGTAAAAAGACGGCGGCAATTACCTCCGGCACGGCCCGTCGGCCGATGGCCGAAGCCGACTTCTCCGCCTTCGGTGGGAATTTTTGGCCGACGAAAGAAATCTGAGACAAAACCTTTTAGTTCCATCGTTTTAATACTACGAATTGGTAAATTACCGTAATAAACGGTGTGGTACGCGCTGTACGGTACAATGCGC
This sequence comes from Centruroides sculpturatus, assembly GCF_000671375.1. Taxonomy (NCBI): domain Eukaryota; kingdom Metazoa; phylum Arthropoda; class Arachnida; order Scorpiones; family Buthidae; genus Centruroides; species Centruroides sculpturatus. The sequence continues at coordinate 144,277 of NW_019385541.1, read as the reverse complement.
TACCAGCTATGAGACGAAACTTTTATTTTTTCCCAAGTAAACGAATAGTCTCCCGGGTGACGGGTTACCGCGGAGACACACCCGTAACTCGCGTGCTTTTCGCGGCACTTTCCCCGCCAAAAACCAACAGATAATATGGGAACCTTTGCCAAAACGAAAGCTTTGCCGGAATTAATTGCCGAGATTTTCTCGTTTCCTCTGGCCAAACGCCGCCGCGGAAGGCCAAGACGTGACGTTAATCGGATGGGCCGAAATCCGTTTCAGGTGGTGGGATTGTCGGTGGCCTTTTCTTACCTGGTCTTGATCTTCTTATTTATTTACGGAGTATCGCAACCGGGAGCCGAGAACGGAATTATCTTTTTCCTTTTTCCCTCTTGGGACAAACTCCTAAACTTGAAGGTAAGTCTTTCGGCAAACACCGTCGGGCGGGTCCCCATCCGTAACCCAGACTCTTTTCTCAGATCTGGACGCTGGCGGCCGGACAGATGTTCTATTCTCTGAGCGTGGCCACGGGATCTCTCGTCACCTTCGCCAGCTTCAACCACTTCCACTACGACATTTACAAGTAAATCCACCTCTTCCTTCTCCTTCCTTTCGTCGCCGGATAACGAAAAACGCGCTTTCCTTTGCAGGGACGCCAGGATCCTGGTCCTGGCCGACACTTTCACCAGCGTCCTGGCCGGATTCGTGGTCTTTTCTCAGCTGGGCGTCTGGGCTCTGCGGCTGGACGTGGCCGTGTCCGAAATCACCGGCGCCGGTAAGACCTCCCTTTCCGCTCTTTTCTCTAACCCTCCACCGTTCTGTACCCGCGCTTCTCTTTTCAGGATTCGAACTGGCCTTCGTGGCTATTCCGGAAGCCCTAAACGCGCTTCCGCTCCGTCGGACCTGCACTTTTCTCTTCTTTTTCCTCCTGTTTTCGGTGGGAATCGAGAGCGAGGCGAGTGCGGTTTCTCCTCCCTAAAACGTCGGTCCTACGTCCGATTAAAAAGCCGACTTTGTTAAATTTCAGCTGGGTATGGTGCAAAATTTGGTCATCGGCATCTTGGACCTGATTCCCAAGTATCGAATTTACAAGCGGCGATTCTACCTGTGCCTGTGTCTGTGCGCCTTTCTTTTCAGCATTCCCTGCGTCACTCGGGTAAGTTCCTTTCTGCCCCGCGCGCGTCACTCGCTTTCCGGTGGGGCGTTTTTCCCCCGAAAAGTTTCTCCGGGTTAATCCCGGGCGGAAGACGTTAAGCGTTAGGAATGACTTTTCGTCGCCGGGTTAAGGAGACGTTTCGTTTTTCCGTCTTCCGACAGAAAGTAGTTTCCGTCGACGATAAAACCGGATTTACCGCATTCCGTTAGACGAACGTAAAAGGAGGACGGAAAGCCAATTTTTCCTTTCGGCCCAGACCATATTTTCCTCCGGACGGAGCCACTTCTCTCCCGTATCTCATCGTCCGTCGCCCTTTCTTATCGACTGTAGGAGGAGGCGACGAATAATTCCTCTGGTCCGACACCCTCTCCCTTTTCTTTGACCCGGGAATATTTCGTCCGTCCGGACGTCGCCCCGCCGTCCGACGGCCGGGTGCGTGACGAAATGGAAGGTCACCTCGTCCTTTCCTCCCCTCCCCGGAGACTTTCCGATTTCTACCGAAATTTGTCGGCCGCCGAGCGAGAAATTGGTCGCCGCGCATTTGCGGAGAGCGACGTTTTACGGATTTGCGTCCGATGGCAGGGTGGATTCCAGGTGGTGCGAATTCTGGACGGTTACGTGGGAGGAGTCACCTTCGTCGTCTTGGCCGCCTTCGAGTGCGTCGTCCTCTCCTGCATTTACGGTGAGAGACCTTTTGACCTCGGTCCGACCAACGCCTCTGGCTTTGCTCTAAATTCTTGTTTTTTCTCCAAGGAATTCGAAACGTGGGTCGAGACGTCCGCCGGATGTTGGGACTGCGCACCAACGTCTACTGGAAGACGACGCTGGGTTTTTGTTGTCCTTTCGTTCTATTCGTAAGAATTTTTCCGCTTTCTTAAAATTATTCCGCCGGACTTTCGGCCTTCCCGTTTAACCGCCCTTATTTAATGCCGGGTTTTAACAAATATTTCCTACTTTCTTCGTATTGGAAGCCGAAGCGAAGAAAAAGACAATTAAATGCCGAGTTTTATTTTTTTTTTCCGCCGAGGAAGGCCGCTCCGCGCGGATAAAATGTTAATTTACATTTCGTCCGACCGATCTTAGAAATTTCTCGATCGACTTTCAGATGTTATTCGTACACGATTTGGTGGCGAAAAAGAACGTGGTCGACGACCCCGACTACGTCGTTTGGCCGGACGTCGTCTCGCGGTTACTGACGGCCTTCACTTTGATTCCGATACCGATTTGGGCGCTGATCCAAGTCAAACGACAAAAACCTAAAAGATGGCGACTGGTAAGAGCCTTTTCCCTCCTTCCGAAGGCGCGGAACGGACGGGGGTGGGAGAATATAAAAGGAACGTAAGCGTTTTCTCCCGGAGGATAAAGCCGCCGGGAGAAGCGTAATCGGAAAGGATCGGTGGGAAAGCCGCGTAATTCACCGTTTTCTTTTTGTCGGACAGAAATTGAAGAAGGCTCTTCGACCCTCTCCCGACTGGCTCCCTCGGAATCGGCAGACCGAAAAAGGATGGTCCGAAGCCGTTTCCTAAAATTCGACAGGAAAATTTATATTTATTTAAAGACTCAATAAAGCTATTTATAAGCAAATGCCGCCGGGATTTTCTAAAAACTACCGCCGACTTCCTTCCCTCCCGTAGGGAAGAGAAAAAGGTTTCTCGGCTTCCCTCCTTCGACCACCGCGCGGAATCGCTTGAAAATGCAAATTGGACGCCGGGCGAAATAAAGGAAATTAATAACGACGTAATTAAAAACGGAGGGCGTCCGACTTTTCTGCTTAACTTTGCTAGTCTTAAAGCGGTCGATCGGCGCATTAATTAGAATCGCCGTCCCTCCTTTCCTCGGCGGGGACGATAGAAAATCGTCGAAAACGGAAAGATACGGGTTTTAAATGTAATTTAAAATAAGTCGAAACCAGAAACGGAACTTTCGACCGCCGTCCTTTCCCGTAGGCTAAAACCAAGAAAAAACATTATCGGAAAAGGCCAGTTTTAAGATCCGGACCGGTAATGCCGCGGACGACCAAAGTCTGTACTGTATTTGGAAAGACGGAAACCCGATAAACGGCGGTTCCTTTTCCGTACGATTTTTAATTTGTCTCGACACTCGCAATAAACAGCATTTTCACCGGGATTGTCGACCGCCAATATTCCGCAAATGGCGGAATTAAACCGTCACTAATATTTTCATGGTGGAGAATCGAAGGTAAACCCGCCCGACGTTTTCTCAATTCTTTCAAATCGCCCGATTAAAAAGAAAACTCGAATTTGTTCGTTAGTTTTTATTCGTCCAAATCTTTCTTCTAGAGAGGTTAATACGGCGTCTAAAATGAGACGGGGCCGGTCGAATAAAAGCGTTAAGCGCTAAAAAGCTGTTAGTAAAAGTAGGGGAAATACGGACAAAATGACAGGCAACGTAATTCGAATTTGGCGGTGTCGAGCTGGCAACTGACCACGACACCGCGTTATCCGAGCGGCTCTTACTAACCTTTCAAAATGTGAACGCACTCCTCTCATTGGCCCGGGTGTCACGGCCGACGACAAGAAATGATACGTTACGAGTTTTTTTCCCGGCAACAAGTTTTTTTGTATAGATGGTAATTTTTTCACTATTTTATCTATTTGCGTAACATTTATTTCAACCCTCAAGAATTTGTTGTCGCACTTAAATAACTTTTTCCCTTAAAAATAACATCTTTGTATTTATTTTATAATTTTGTTTTTTTATAACGTTATACGAACAAAACGACATAGGCCTACATAGACAACCGACATAACGACATACCTGTCATTTAGTCCATAAGAGCTTAGTCGAGAAACTTACCTTAATCTCTTAACGTTTTATTAATTATAAAAAATGTTTTCCAAACAAAGTCTTTTATTATTGTTTAAAAGAAATTTTAGTATAAAACTTTATTTCCTTTCTTACAAACTTATTTACAAACTTATTATCTTTCGCGTAACAAAAAACTTGCAACGAATTACGTGACTGGACAAAACTCTTTAGTTTTAACTTCTACTCCTAATACGAAGGCAATTAAATCAAAAAAATGTGTCCAAAGCTCGGCCGGAGAAAAGGAAACGAAATATTACTAAAAAGTTACCTGAAGAAGAAAATTTTCCCGATAACTGTCGTGATGATGAAGAAGACTGTCCACGCCTATATTGCCACGATCTTTTTTCCCCATCCAACCTGGAGAAGACTGGTTACGGTGCTTAAATTGTTTCCGTTGGGCTCACGCTTCTTGCGCTGACGTTTCTAAAAGAACCGAGCGTTTCATTTGTCAACTTGGTCAGTAATTTTATAGTTTTTACGCGTATGTCATTTTGTCCGTATTTCCCCTACTTTGTACGCGCGAATAAAAGGTTACTTTTACTTATTAGTAAATGTTTACGCTTTTAAGTAAATACTGACCACACTACCGAAATGGCGTGGCTAGGCGAAAATCCAGCCAACGCGGGCGTTTGCCAATGTTTTAAAAAATACAGAATATCGTTAAACGAGTGGCCAGTTCCCGCTGTTAAAAGACGGAAAGAAATCGGCCTTCGACAAACGCTGGAAGAATGGGAAAAGGCCATTTCTGATTTGCCGGACGGAGAGACCAACCCCGCCGCCAATCGTATGGCGGGTTACGATTTTGTCCCGTCGACTGGCGAATAATTCATTTCGTTAATTACGGGTGCGCGGTCCGCAGGAGTACGCCCGGGCCCGGCGGTCGACCACCGGAAGGAAGAAAGGGCCGCGGAACGCTCTTTTATACCTTCCCTACCGCCTCCCTCCACCGGGAACGAAAAGAAAAGAAAACGTATTCTTCCGGAAACGGAGGAAACCAAATTCTTCTCCAACGGGTAAGGACGAAGAAGGGGCGACTCGACCCATCGCCCCCCTCCACCCGCGTACTTTTACCGCCTTCGAGTTCCGAATTATCGGAACGTTGGGAAACTTTGCAAATCGTTTAAAAGCGTTTGTACGAAAAACAAAACGATAATAAAGTTGGAATTTTTCGATCACGTTTTTCCCAGTTTATAATTCGGTTCGGTCCTATCGGTCTACGGCGGCGCCCTCCGAGGGGAATTATCCGGCGGGAGGTCTTTTACGGGAAATTAAGACGTTACTAACTGGAAGAAAACCCGGGAATTGTCGTAAAATAAGAGAAAATCTCATTAAGTAAGAAAACTTTTGTAACTAACGAAGGAATTTACTTACATTCGCTGGTCAAAAAATGACGATTATTTTCGAGTCGAGAGGTCGATGAAATATTTCGTTAGCATCCAACGAATTTTTTCCGGCGTTTCTTCGAAAAGAAATTCCCGGCATCGACGAAATAATGGGAAAAATCCCGTAATTCGCCGTCTTTTTTCCCCGGTTTCCATGGCGTAAGCATTTATTTCGTTTTTCCACCAAATACAACGATTAACAGTGGATAAATTCCTAAAACGGCGGAAGAAGCGGTGGCGATGGACGGAAATTCGTCGGAAGAAGGCGTCGAACCCGAGTCGGGCGTTTCTCTCTTCTCGGTTAAGACCAATTTCTATCCGGAAAAAATTATTTATCCGATTTCTTTTACCGCTTCTTAAGACAACGCCACCAAATGGCGTTAACGAAAATTTAATTAATTCTCGGAGGAAGAAGAATTTCTGGAAATGGCCAGAAAAACAATAAATGGGCTTTCCGACGGGATGAAATTATGGAAAATACGGAGAGAAGACGAAACTTGGAATCCGGTCGGACGACGATCGAGCGTAACGAGTCGGGGGAGAAAATGAGAATTCTTCTCGTCCCGCTTAGGACCGGCGGTGGCGTCCAGGCTCCCTTGTCCGGTCTTCGAAAGCGAAGAACATTTTGTTAAAGAGACGTTGGCCGGACATTTTTCCTTTCTCGGTTTTATATGTTTGTGACAATTATAGTAATTACTTTAAAAATCCATAACTTATTATTTCGATAGCCATTTTGGTACGTCGGTTCTCTTTCTACAGACGCTTCCGGTAAAAGCCCCCGACGTCATTATAAATTTTATTACGAGTGGCGAATTTAGTAATTAAAAAATTAAGTTTAGTTTTCGATAAGGAGATTAGTCGGAAGTATTGGCGACTTTGGCGCCAATCGTTAAGAACGATATAATTAGAAAATGCGCGCGTAACTAAGCGAGGAGACGAGTCGAGTATTGGATACGTAGCAACGCGATAAATCGTTCTGGAAATAAACGCGGTAAGAATATGGGACACGGCGTAGCGTTAGAAAGGCCGACTTGCGCGCCTTCCCACTTACAAACGCCTTTTTTACTTTTCGACTCTACCAAAGTGTCGTTTAGCGTATTTACAGGTTTTATGGTCGAAACGAGGTCTACGAAAGTTTTAATCGACTAAGAATACGGGAGAAAACGAACGCCAAGGCCGAAAGCCGCCATACGTTTAGGCATAAATAACGCGATAATAGGGAAGACCTTCGAATAATTTATAAGTCGTTAATTTTATAAATCAAATTTCATCACATTCGGTTATATTTTTATGGCCAAAGTAAATCGGAGAAGAATTAATGGCACGAAAATCGCCTACGTCGGTACCATTTCGTTTTACCAGAATTAAAACTAAGAGTTTAGAGAAAGGTCCGTGGAAAGGACCCCCCAGCAAAATTCCCTAGGCATTTCCTACCGACAATTCCGCCCGGTTTAAAATCCGGCGTTTATATTAAAAGTACCGAACTACATCCGCGTCCTATTTAAAGAAAGACGTAATCTAGTTTTATGTTTTAAATTCCAAACTGTGTATAAATTAACGCGGGAATAGGAATTTTACCGGCCGAGGAAACTCTTTTCCATTTAAGAATTTTATCCGATAATTGTATTTAAATACCGGCGGGTGAAGGTTTTCCTCGTATTTATTCGTCGGACGGTCAAGTAAATCGACGTTTGTGACGCTAAAATTTCGTATTTAATTTCGCGAGTTTATATTCTTTGATGGCGCTTAATGGCCGCATTCTTTTCCTTACGGCACCCTTTCCCGGCCGTTACCGGGCTCCGAAGAAAAATTACGCCACCAAAGGCGTTTCCATTTTTATTACTCGCCGTTAGTAATTTCGTAAATCGTCATCGGCGGTTTCTATCGACCCGGCGCCCGTCGAAACGTTTTTCGCCATCGGACGTCGGGTGACCGAAAGTAATCGCCATCCGTTAGAAAAATAGTAAACGTCGTCCTTTCGCCTTCCGTTTTCCCCGCAAACGAAATACGTAGAACGTTTTTTCTTCGTTAGTAAAAAGCCGTCTTAGAGATTCTCTCTTCCGTTAGCGAAAGTAACGATCATTTCGCGGAGGCGGCCCCGCTAATCGGAAGCCAATAATTTTGCCACTAAAACGGTCGGTCGAATAAATGGCGTAACGTCGTCCCCCAAGACGGCCGATTCCTAATGCCGCGTAAAATACCGGGACGAGGTGTTTGGAAAGACGCGGTACGGCATTTTTATATTTACGAATTTGACGCGGCGACGGTCGGGAGTTATCGCGCCCCTTTAAACTTAATTGGCCACCCGTTCGGCCGACCGGAAAACGATTGAAAAACGACTGTTTACCCGGTAAAGTATTCGACAATGAACTCTTACCGACTACTATTAAATAATTTCCGTTTAACCACTATTTCGTATTCGCTTAATTCGAGGCGAAGGCCGCCTAAAACGACCGCTGACCCACTTTTCTTCCGCATAAATTACGCTTTAAAAACGAATTCGATAAAAGCCGGTCGCTTCCCGTCGTCGTCGACGCGAAAAACAAAGAACTTACCCGTTTGGTTCGTACGAAACGTCGTTTTACGTTTAGATTACTCGGATTTTATCTTTCTCGGGGGAAGCAAATTCCTTTCAAAATTCCGAGTCTGCCCTTTTACTTTATATCGTTTGACTATTTGCCATTAAAGGAAAGTATTATTATTTTACCCGCTAAATTGCCGACTTCGTTCCAGGACTTTATTGACGTTAAATCGATCGTCTCCGCGTTATCGTCGTTGCCGCATCGGTTTTGTCCATTCACCCGTCGTTTACGTTGTATTATTTTTTAGCTTTTACCGTACCTATTGTATTTATTACGCCATTCGACTCTTAAGCTAATTATCGTCTTAGTTTTTCTGTCTCGGTCGTCCGTTCGCACCATTTTCGTTAATGTTTTCGCAACTTTTAACGCTATCTCTCTGTAATTACCTATACCCGTTCGTTTATGCAACGCTGTACTTTACCCGATTACGGTTCGGCAGTATCGGGGGACAAATAAAGTAAATAAGTAAGTAAATAAGGTACGCGCCGCGTTATCTGCTAGATTAGGGCTTAAACGCGTATAATAAAAAGCCAGTAGACCTATTCTCGGCCAAAACTTCGAAACTACAAACTCCAAAACCACGGAAAACGAAAGTTCGCGAGCGCTACCGTCTGGCGGCAAAATTCCCTAAATTTATACAACGCTTTTAGGCGTATTATTTTTTTAATGTTTATTTTTATTACACGACGCCAGTTGAGGAAAATATGGCATTCCGAAACAAATTTTTTTCATTTTACGTAGATTTTATGTCAGAGGGGGTGTGCCGGGGCCACCTAGACTCTGGCTCCGGCTCCCTTCGTATATTTACTAAAATGTCCAGCGATATACGAATCCCACTTTCGCGAATTCGGCGTATTCCCAATTATGAATTCAGCAAATTTTTGCCTATATCGTACAACTACCGACATTGGCCAATTCTGCGCAATATATGTATATACATATACATACGTATACCTATATATACATATATATATATATATGCATTAGTGTGTGCGTGTATGCACCGTACGAACTGTTCGGTACGTTTCTCCGTTCGAGTGTCGATGCAACGCCGACAAAAATTTCCATTAGTAGGAAATACAGTGGTACCTCAGGATACGAACGCCCCAGCTACGAAATTTTCAGGATACGACACGAAATTCGAACATGTTTTTGCTCCACGATACGAACAAAAACTCACCCTACGACGTTAGATTAATTCGCAGCGCCATTTTTTATTCACTTCCGTTCGTCGGTCCGCGCGTTTGCTTCGTGGCGGAAGGATCTCGCTCGATAAAGGAAATCTCCAGGTATTATCGGAAAGCGACCGATTTTATTGAAAAGAAACATCTGGAAAAGGTTCGCACTGGCCGTATTGCCGCTCGGAGTAACGACATTTGCCTAAACCATTTTAGAAACATTTTAAAAAGTAGGCAAAGCCAAACCTCTTCGGATAGATATTTTACCAAGCCACCTCTATCCAGTGAAAGTGCTGGTGGAAGTGAAGGAAAGAAAGCAAAAAGCAGTGAATAAAAATTTTAAAAAATATATATAAAACAACACCAATTTTTTTTTTTTATCTTTTCTAAGTTATTTTTAAGTTATTGTTACATTATATTATGTAAGTTACGTTTTAGTATCATTTCCCTTCTCTCTCTCTTCCGCCACCAGTTTACACCTCCACCGTGGTCTATCCTCGAAGGTAAAGTGCAAATAAAACTACATTTTTTAAATTAATTATTATTCTATTACGATTACTTATACATTTACAACTACAAAATGCATTTTTCAGTGTTTTCCTTACTACAGTTATTTTTTTAAATGTATTACTTAGCTTTAATTTGAGTGTGTTTTTCGTGTTGGAACGAATTATTTGGTTTTACGTGTAATCGTATGGGGAAAAACCTTACGACATTTTCGTGATACGATCTCAGTGTCGGAACGGATTAATTTCGTATCCTGAGGTACCACTGTATAAGGCATACTATAGTCGTTATAAGATATACCGTAAATATATAGGCCTATTACTATCGTAGTTTAATTCGTTACTACAGTTTGCATTGAATCGTAAATTACAATTTCGATCTACAAAAGAATTAATAAACAGACATGGTTTTGTTGGACGATAACTTTTTGTATCTTTTTTTAACGGAAGATTTGCCCCCGAAGAAAATGTCCGCCGGACGGGGCTATACGGCGCGGGACCGTTGCCAGCGCGAACTATAGCGAGAAACGTCAAAGGGTCAAACGTCCTTCGAGAACACTTATCTTATAGAAAAAGAAACATAAGGGTATACGCCAATTATAAAGCTATTTGTGTAACCGATTCCGTAATGAAAGAAAAGAAACATTCGAAAAAGAATTTAAAACATCCGAGGAACATTCCATTTTGTCAGGGGAAGATTTTTCCTCAATCACGCTTTTACGGTAAGAACTGCTAGAAAACACCAGGTTAAATCCAAACAAGTGGAAATACGTATTATAGTATTTTTAATAAGACCCATTAAAAACAATAGAAAGAACAAAAACAACCGTTATAAACACGATAAAACACATTTCTACGATATCGAGTGCCAAAAATAGTTGGAACATCAATGTCGGAAGACTTTACGATGAAAGAACTTCGGCAGACACGTCCCGCTCTTATAATTTACGCGGATTCGACTTTCCGGAAACGGACTGGAAAATACGAGTGACGAGCGAGAGATTTCTTTATAATTTATTATCGCCAATGGATCATTCGCGATAATAAATTATAGTAAAAACCGAAGACCGGGATATCTTACAGCGAGAAATTAGAAGACGTACTCAAATTAATTATAACGAAAGGAAATATTCGACATTCGAAGAAAACGACGACTCGATAATAGATCGGATCGAGGTTTTTAAGCAACGCCGCGCATCGCCCATCTTTCGAGGAGTCGGTGCCTCTCGGAAGGACTTTCTACGGAAAACCGATTCCTATTTAGGCGTTAGACACGCCGAGAAAATCCGGAAAACTCCACTTGGCCAGCCTGTCCGAGCCAGGCGCCAACCCCCGACCGCACTCCGACCGGGGACGAAGACCTCTCGGCCACGCCATGCGAGTCTTCTTCTTCTTCTTCGTCGTTCTTTCTACGCGGGTTCGTATCACGCCTCCCCTTAAATGCCGCTTACGCCGCTGCCTCCCCGTATCGTAGCGCGGCACGGCCCTATTTCGGGAATTAAATATTACCAGAATTATTCACACAAATCTATAAATTTACTTTTTTGAATATCAGAAAACCCATTTCATATTGTCAGCGTATTTATTCTTGTTCGGTTTGGAAATTTTTAATGATCGGAATGTTTAAAACCTAATTTTTATTGTTTTTATAGAATACTAGCGGATGACCCCGGCGTTTCTCGGGCAAAAAGTAACGGTGGCGAAGATTGAGATTATTAGATTAAGCCGAGCTTAGCCGCTTTCACCGGGTGCAAGAATTAGGTCCTCCCTCTTCCGAGACTAATTAGAGAATTTTTACACGGGTCTAAAAATATGCTCGATTTCTGGCAAAACGCAAAATAATAGTACAGCGGAAGCCGAGTTCTTCGGGGTAATCCTTAACCCTCTTCTTCTCCCCCGCTTCTTAGTGCGTATCCTCGTGGCCCACCCTAATTGCGCACCAAATTTCAGCTTTCGACTCCTAACCGTTTGAACTCTGCGCTTATCATTATTATCAACCCGTCTCGATTATAAGATGAGTGGAAATTTACTGGAAGTCGTTTTCGTAATCGGACAAAGACGTTTACTAACCAATAAAATGTCGTTTTCGGAAAAGGCGTGTTGTCGAATTTGGCAGGAATCGAGTGGGGCCGCTCTTTACTTTCGTGTCGGCTCCGATCGTCGGTACCGCTAAGATCGGAAGTGAATTATAGTCTGGAAAATTCATTTAGAATTGACCCGACTTTAAATTTCATTCTAAGTATAATTGGTTCATTTCTGGTGAAAAAATGCTCTTAAATTATATAAATTCATTTTTATAAACAAAAATACTCAAAATTTTTATATGTGGCAAAGTACAGTACGTACGATATCTAATCGGAATACGAGTAGATACCAAAGAAAGGCGCTTGGCCGGAACGACCACTGACATTTCTCATACGGTTATCAAAAGACCGACTCTCCTTTTCGTTTTTTCCGTCCGACCCGCCATCGTTTGGGGACGTTCTCGTCCGTCGGTTCTTTTGTATTTACTAAATTTCAACATTAAAAAATATTAAGGGACGAAACGTTGTCGTTTTAGGTTAGTTATTTCGCCGCTATATTTCCTTACGTTATCTCCATCGTTTTCCTGCTCCCGGGTGCCGAAAACAGAATTCTTTATTTCTTCACTTTCGTTTGGTCTAAATTATTAAGCGGAGAGGTTTGTACCGAAAATAGAGTTTCTTACGCGATAGCAATATTTACAATTGGTTCCGACAGTCGACGTTCTTTTATTATGCTTTTCCGGATGTGGAAATCGGCGGCGGGACAGACGTTTTACTCTTCGGCGTGTCTACCTACGGATCGTTTTATTCTTTACGGTGGTTATAACGACTTCCGTCGTAACATTTATAGATGAGAAGCGGTTGGAAGCAGCTTTGCGGCCTACTATAAAAACGCTGAAATTCACAAGAACAACTACGGACTACATCCTAGCTGCTTCGCCTTTCGAGCTGAGCTATTAGCAGCTATAAGGCTCTGCCATGGAGCAACAGCAAATTCGGCAACACTCGACTCTATTTTTACTGATTGCGCCTCTGCCTTACACTACTACGAAATTCGACGTATCACCCGTTTGCAAACTACATTATCAAAGAGATCGTGGCTACCTCCGATACAATCAACTTTAATCGGCACGGTAGGAAATGAAAGAGCGGATGAACTCGCCGTGTCTGCAGCTCGGAACACCGACCTATGGCTCGATCATTCCGAAATTTCAATAAGACACGTCAAAACTAAGCTAAAGCAGGAACTCATTAAGAAATGGTAAGCTGACTGGATAGATAACCATAAATAACATTTAAGTTTATACCTATAATTGACGAATACTTACACAATGATTGGATACGCATTAACCACTATATCGCTGGATTCCTGACTGGTCGCGGAAGGTTTAATTCGTATCTCAACCGTTTTAACCTTCATCAATCGAACACGTGCCCCGTACGCGATGTTCACGACGGAAGTAAACGTTACATCTTTAACTGTGTTGGACTAGAGACAGAGAGACAACACCTCGAGACTTCGGTAGAAGAAAATGGAGATGTTTGACAAGAGGTACGCGAGAACGTAAGGAATCCGCCGCACGTTACTGCCATGTTTCGTAGCAATTGGTCGAACGGCCTTCGAGTGTATAGCGAACAAACAAACATCCTCATTAATATATAGCAGAGCATCGATTATCCGACCCCCGATTAACCGTCACATCGGTTAACCGACCGTTCTAGTCGGCAAATTTCAAATGTCCGCTAATGATGCGGCGCTACAATATTTGGGTATGTCTTGGCTACGTTAATATTTTTGTTAAATTTTTGTGTTTTAGCTGGCAACACTGGCTCGACCACGAAAGGGAGGCCAGTATTTAAACGAGACTTAATTTTCTAATTACGAGTGGTTGTTTGTTTTGTGAGCAATAAAATAATTGAAAAATAATTTTTAACGATACAATAGCCACGATTATTATTTTTAAAAAAATTTTGTTATGCTTAGCATCGATGAAAATTCAATGCAAAGTAGGTTAAGAGCCATATACTAATATACAGTACTAATATACTATATTAATAATGTATTTTTTTCATTCTTTTCGGTTATCCTATTTTTTCAGTTATCCGACCAACCCGAATCCTCGATTGAGTCGGATAATCGATGCTCTACTGTATATACTAGTAGCCCGGGACGCCCCCTAGTGGGCGTTTTTTACAAATTCCCACGAGGCACGGTTCCTTTGACTTTATTGTTTCTATCAATATTCTCTACAGCTCCGTTAAAGTCCCGATCGCGTCATACGGATCTAGATTTCTACCCATTAAACATTCTATAAATGCTTTAGAATAGTTTAATTTGTTTACTTACCTTCGCTCGTAAACCTCGATTTTAATTAATTAAATATGTCCGCATTTTTTCAACAAATTTCCCGTGAGTCGATGCGCCACGTTCTCCGAGTCGCGGGATGTGGTAAACGTGCGGCGCGAGGTTAATCGAGGCTTATAATAATTATTTATACCATTCCGTGGTATAAATAATAAATTCCTATTACAAATAAAAATAATTTATTGTTAATTTAAAATCATCGCTAGGGCGCCTCTAGTGCCCGCTATTGTCATACCGTTACGCGGACGGACGGACGCGCGTTCAATAGATTATATAGATAGATACTAGCTGCAAGTACTGGCTTGGCTGGGTTTTTATTTGTTCGTACATTTATATGTAATGTAGTTTTTTCTTTATATAAAAGACTCTACGTAATCTTTGTGTGATTCGATGCGTTTTCCTATAATTTTCAAGTTGCTCTTCTGTCTGATTATTTCTGTTTCGCTGATAATTTTCTCGTAGCAATGTTATACGTACTTTCTTCCGCGGTTTCATTTCGCCGCGCCATCTTTTGCCTTTCAGATATGATTCGAGACCGCAAAAATTCTTTCTTACGCTTTGGCATTATTTTTTATATTTTTACTTTTCACACTTCACTATTCACTTTTCACTTTCTACTTTTTTCTGTTATTCGTACACTTTTACTTATGAAAAATCAACCGAGGAATGTGCGTCACACGTCTCCAAAAGCCATTCCCACTACAGTACTCGCACATAACAATCCTCGACTATTTCAAAACATTTTCGACTATTCGACAACATTTAAGATTAAGATTAAAATTACATTATAGCAAATCTTACCCGTTTTCACAGAATGCAAGAATTAGGTGCCCCGTTTCCAGACTAATTAGAGAATTTTTACGAGTCTAAGAATATGTTCGATTTCCCACAAAAATGCAAAAAAACGCATCTGCGCTTGTAAATCTCGCACGCCGCTTTATCTTAACCCTTCCATTAGGATCTCCCGCACCCTTATAGCTATCGAGACGCAACCACCATAGTGCACGATGCGCTATGTTCACGAGTGCACCGAGTGCACATAGTGCCCTCGGGGCTACTGCCACACACAAACAACATTCACGCGCGATGTGTAGTTTTGGCTGCAGAGTGAAATATAGGCACAACATCATTCGTACGCTATTTTATTTTCAAACGAATTCGTTTTATTAATCCTGTTTGGGAGACAAACGAGTCCCTACTGCCGTAAATTATGTCAACGCGACACTCGGGCGATCTGCCTAGGAGGGATGCCTTCCGGGAGGTCTTTTTAAAGGAAACTGGCCCCTATTTAGACGTTACAGACCTCGAAGACCCTTCGGCCACCGGCCAGCCCGGAGACCCACCGGTGGCCGAGCGGTCTTCTTAGGTCTTATATACGATACCACCGTATTGTATATAAAAATGTTTTACGTTTTACGTAATTCGTCGAGATTGTCTGTCAATATGTACAATTTTTCGCGCGATTGTCTTAAGGATTTGATACTTAAGAAAGATTTGAGTTTTTACTTGGTTGGCGATTCTTTGTAGTAACCTACAAAGAATTACTACAAGGAACTAAACGAGCGTGGTAAAATCGACGATTTTGAGACGATGGAACTTCTATTCTGACTTCATTCTAAAATAATTGTTAGACGCGCGTTGTAATATCGTCGTAAGTTTGTATGTCGATTTTTCCGAAGCGACGATAAGACGCAGAAAGTAATTTCTATCTCTTCCGAATTTCTTAATAAATTCAACTTTCCAAGAGTTATCGTCTCCCGTACTCCTTACGTGACGAGAATTGGAAAATAGATTCGTCTAGAGTGTTAACTCCGCCCGAAAAGTTATATTTCGAAGACGAATAAATTCGCGTCCTAGTTTATCGCGGTCTTCTTATTGGATTTTTAACTGCCCCGGGTAACCCGGATGCGCCGTATTCCGTTCTGGCGTCGCTTAACTTTGTCCGCACTTTTTTAACTTACTCCCTCCGTTACAAAATTTTCACCCACTTTGCGTACGTACGTATTGGCGGTAACGATGCATTTTTTATTTTCCTGGCTATTATATATAACGGACGAAAAGTATGGCAATCGGTCAAAAACGATTAGCGATTAGCAAAAAAAGTAAAATTCGGAAAAAGTTCGATAACGAATGGCGATACGCGTATTAAGCTACGCGTAGCGTCGATCGCGCCAAGTTTTCCGACGTACGGCATCGTCGTACCGTATATCGTAAGGCTGGGTAGAGGCGAGTAAGCGTTATAACGTCATTAGAGGTCTATAAACACGAGGTCGTCCGTACGAACCCGCGTAGAAAGAAGAAGAAGAAACGCGAAGTCGGGACACCAACGTTTCCTACGTGGCCACCATATTGGTACCTTACTTCCGCGGTCACGGTACGGATTTCGTACTCTGTACGTAAGGTAAACTGCGCGTTCCTCGGAGTTCGAGACGCGGAATTCCTTTTATAATTTCAAATAGAGTATCTTTTCATTTAGAGGTTACTCCGACATATAATTAAAGGCTTTAACTAAATAAATTTCGAAATAAAAAGCTATTGGCCCGTATGATACGGAACAAGGATATTTAGTTTCCAAATGTAAAATTAGAGAAGAAATTTGTAGATATTTGTTAAAATAAGAATATATTTAGTTTTTTACATTGGCAAACGGGAGCTCGGATTAAACATTTCTACAAATTAAAGTTAGAGGAAGAGGGGAAAGAAAAGTACTCTTACGCGCTTCATATATTACGTAAAGTAAATGTGTTTGCAAGAAATAATAAGAGAGTTGCTAAATGAAGTTACGCGTATAAAATAAATTTAGTTATTTTATAGACGATTAAATAACTACAATTATAAAGATGTATTGGACAGTAGACAATGGCAATAGAAATATGGACTCGGACTTTATTTATTCCGTTAGTTTTCCGTAGTCTTCTCACACAGCACGAATCTTCACAAAAATTAATAATAATTTAATTAATATAAATGAGTTTAAATGTAATTAATTGATGAATATCTCTTACGATAATATTATGCGCTTCCTGTTATAAATATATTTTTTAAATCTGAAAAAACAATGTTTAATGTCCTAAAAACATTCGTTTAAGAAAAAGCTGCTAAAATGTAAGCGGATGGCGTTTTTTCTTAATGTACGTAAGGAAGTCGAGCGCATTATCGAACAATAAAATGTCACCAGGAGACAAAAAAATCTTTAAGGCGGCATTTCTTCATTTATTTACCACGAAAACTTATTACTACCGAATTCCAATAAATCTGGTTCCTCCGTATATAACATTACGCCTTTGGCCGACGAATTTTTACAATTCGCTGCGAAACCTTTTTTTAAAAATAGGCAACGGAAATTCCGCTACTCGAGATGGAAAATAACAAATAACCAAATTGGCTGTAGAAACACCGCAAAAGGCCCAATATGGCGGTATCGTGTCCTAACCTGGCGTTTATGGACTCGGCCTCGTCCGTCACAACTAGCGCCGCGCGTCTAACTTCCGTGGCTAATTTCACCACCCGATTTTAAAGATTTCGGAATTGTTTGCTCTTCGGAAAATGGTCCGAATCTAAACGCCGGTCCGTGGCTTTTCCCCTTAACCCGGAAAGTTCCGTTTCCGCTCTTGGAAACTTTTCTACGTCGGGACGTGGCGGAAAACGGTTAGGATTCCGTCATCCGGACCGGGCGGAAGGACGGCCGACGTCCTTCGCCTCAAATCGCGGCTGGTTGGGTTTACGAGACTTCCACGCCCGGACTAACCGGGAAACGGGCGATAAAGCCACCGGATTCTGCGCCTTCCTTACCCGGATAATACGCCGACGGGTTCGAATCTCGGGCGGGAAACTGATTACGACGCCAAATACTTTTCTAATTTCCACCGAGAAAATTAGGATTTTGTTATCGTAACATTTGTTTGTCGCTTTGCGCTTTAAATATTTTATATTGGAGGCAGTCGGACGTTTTAAATATAGTATTTCCGGGTAGCGATAACCACCCCCGGCCGAGCGGAATTACCCGAGTTGCGACGCCACCCTGCCGACCTAGCGCCGAGGTTTTCGTCGTTATGGCGATAATCGACCCGCGGGCGCGGCCGGGCCAATTACTGCAGATTAGACGAGAGAGGGACTTTGGCCTTCCCGGTGGAAAGAAAAATCCCGGACATTTTTTACGGCGCGGCAAACGAGTCAAAAATAAAAAGTTGCCGTTGCCGGGACGGCTAGGACCACCCTGACCGCGGTAAAAGTCCGAAAGGGATTTCGGCATCGAAACGCCTCCGCTCGGCTGGGCTGCCGTTTTTATGGCGGAAATCGCCCGCGCTCTCGGTGGCCAAAGGCGCTTTACCGCCAATTATCGGGGGGTTATAGACTACCGCCGTACGATATCGAACTCGGCCTAATAGGAGGGACGGTCCGCGGCCGGTCCCCGATAAACTTCCTCCCCAACGACTTTGGATTTATTACGGGCCGGTCCGGCAAAAACGGCGCGTCCGTCGGATTTCCCTTCCCTAATTATTATTCTTCCGGTTTAAGCTCCGCCCGGAAGTCGGAGACGAACGGGTTTCCGTCTCCGGGCGTCCCTCCCGCGCCGACCAGACGAGAGGAATTGCAAATTGAGGGGACGAGCGCGTGCTCGGGCGTAAATTGGCCTCGGCCGTTCTCGTTCTTTCCCCCTCTACCCGAGACGGAAACGGAACGACGTCGATAGATCGAAGGTCGGAATACGCGTGCCGTTCGAACGCCTTTCCGCCTCTTATCGGCTTTATTAGTCTCCCGACCGCCGATAAACAGTTGTTAATCGTCGCTCGACTTTCGTCCCGACTGCCGGCCCCGGAAAATGGAGGCGGCAAAAACGGTAAGAGAGCGGCGCCCCACTCTTTCCCGCGGAAATAAGCCGGAAGTGACGGCGGACCTTCTTTCAGGACAAATCCCGGGGACTGGACAATCTCGGTTACGTATCGGACCCGACGGACAGAGGGAAGACGCCGGAAGAGGAGACCGTCTCGGTGGTCTCTCGAGGAAACTGGGCCAACAAGTGGGAGTTCCTGCTGTCCTGCATAGGGTTGTCCGTCGGAATCGGAAACGTCTGGCGATTTCCCTATCTGGCCTACGAAAACGGTGGAGGCGAGTTTAAGTTTTAGTCTGCCTTCAGCCGGCTTTTTTTCCTCCTAATTTCCCCCACTGTTTCAGGAGCCTTTCTCGTCCCCTATTTGATCATGCTGCTGCTGGCGGGAAAACCCATGTACTTCTTGGAACTGGCCTTCGGACAGTACTCGGGAAAGAGTTGCCTGACCGTCTGGTCTTCCGTCCCTCTGGCCAAAGGTGAGTAGCGGCGCCCGCTTCCCCGGGACGGAAACCTACCATTAAAGTGTGGTTACCCGTCGTAGGCGTGGGTTTCGGCATGATGTCCGTCTGTCTGATCATCGTCATCTATTACAACGTCGTCATGGCCTACACCGTATTCTACATCGCTTCCACCTTCCAATCGGTCCTACCCTGGAGCACCTGCGACGCCGAATGGGCCGTCAACACCTCCTGCACGCTTCGATCCGAAAGGGTGAGTCGGAGTCTCTTTCCTTCTTTTCTGTCGTTAAATGTCGGGAGGGACGACCCGCCGACCGTTTACGGAAGTGCTAAAAGGGGTGGTAAGGGGTGGAAAAGAGCAAATCCTTTCGCCTCGGGGGCTTTTCCGATTGTCGATCCGCAGTCCGGTTGGAAAACGCCGGGATTCCGATTCCGTTTCCGTCCGGATTCCCGTCACTCGGGGAACCATTCCGGTCCGTCGACGGAAATTCGTCGCTTCCGGCGGTGGTTAACGCGACGAATTCGATTACTCTCGTCCCAGTCGAACGGACCGTCCGATAATCCCTAAAAGTCTTTCCCGCAAGACTGCGTGCGGGTCCCGAGTGGAACTCGGCAGGCTCTCGGACGGGAGGGAGGCGAGCGACCGCGATAACAGTCCGGATGGGAAGATTTACGAGCCGCGGGTAACGGGCGCCTCGTAAAAACTCTCGTAAATCAATCCTATCCGCCGTTTACGTCTTTCTAATTATAACGAACAAGATTTGTCCCGAGCGCGGCACAAAAACCCGTCGTCCCCCGGCCTAGGTTAGTCGTTTGTAATTTTGCCAAATTTTTGTTTTGCAGACGAACCGCACGGGAGAAAGAAAATCGCCGAGTCAAGTGTATTGGGAGTAAGGCCCGTTTAGTGTGGTAGGAAAATCGCGCGGTTCTGGAAACGGAAAAGTAATCGGCCGCACGCTTTCAGGAGGTACGTCTTGGACACCACCGACGGTCTGTGGGAGACGGGAGGAATCAAATGGGACCTATGCCTGTGCCTGCTGCTGGGGTGGACGGTGGTGGCCGCCTGTCTGCTGAAGGGGATCAAGTCTTCCGGAAAAGTGGGTGAGCCCTCCTCCGTCTCGAGCCCGTCTCCGACGGGTTGACCCTCCTTCCGTCTTTTTTCAGGTGGTGTACTTCGCCGCCACTTTTCCCTACCTGGTGTTGGCGGTGCTGTTGGTCTGCGGTCTGATGCAGGAGGGAGCCGCGGAGGGAGTGGCCTTCTTCGTCACCCCGGAATGGAGCAAGCTGAGACGCATCGAAGTAGGTCCCGCTCTCGATGTTTACTTTTGGTTTGCCCGACCGCCGTACAAACTTTTTTCTTCCGGAAGGTGTGGCAGGCGGCGGCCGGACAGATGTTCTTCTCGCTGAGCATTTCCATGGGCGCTCTCATCTCCTACAGCAGTTACAACGACTACAGGAACAACATTTACAGGCCGGTGGCCTTTCCCCTCTTCTTCGCTTTCTCCAGCCAAACCCTATATAACGAATTTTCCTTGTTTCTTTGACAATTAAAATCTAGATGGGTTTCGGTGGTCGGCTTTTAATATCCCGAGTAACACTTTCGGTAACGTGGTGGGGGAAAAGGCGTTTTTATTTAGTGGTGTTTAGACGCTAGAAAAATAGAGATTTAATTGCCAGTCGAAAGTAGAAAGAAAGGTTTGGAAGAAGCATAATTTTACAGGAAGTGGTCACCGGATTTTGTTTCCGCCTCGACCGAGATACCTTAGTACATTTATCGCATCGCCCCGCAAAATCTACAATATTTTGCTCGTTTCTCGGCGCCCGAACACCGCGGAGTTTCCATTTGTTTCTCGCAAAAGGACGAAAGCCATTCTGCTGGGTTCCGGCCATTTTTTCGCTTTCGGCCACCGATTATAAACCGAGCGAGAAAAGACTTCGGTCGAGCCGAAGGAAGCCGGACGGTTTTCCTTCTCCGCGCCGGAAATGCGTAGCGGGCCACCAGTCGCGAGTCTACGAACGGAAGAAGAGGGCCCCGGGCGATTATTTGCGGAACGTAGTCTAATTCACGTCGCGGTTCGTTCCGTATAAATAGCTCCTCTCAAAGGTACTCGGAGGAACCGACTTTTTCTCCGTGGCTCTTTAGGCAGGATCCGTTAGAAAGCCGACGTCGGAGCGAAATCCGTCGACGTTTACTCGGAACGGCGTCACGTATCTTTTTGAACGGTTGCAGGGACGCTTTGGTGGTCAGCGTGCTCGACACCGTCACCAGCGTGGTGGCCGGACTGGTCATCTTCTCCGTCCTGGGAGCCATGGCCCACGATCTGGGAGTCGACGTGTCCGAAGTAGTGGCCAGCGGTACGTATCTCCCGCCCGCCGCCCTCCGCCGGTCCCGCGGGTGGCGGCGGGAAGTGACTCTAACCCGAATTTACCCGCCAGGACCCGGACTGGCCTTCGTGGCCTATCCGGAAGCGCTGACTCCTCTTCCCGTGCCCCAACTCTGGTCCTTCCTCTTCTTCTTCATGCTCTTCGTCCTGGGATTGGACAGCGAGGTGAGTCTCTTCCGTCTTCCGGTGGAAATCCCCTTCCCGAAATTCTAACCGCTCCGGCCCCGTTTCAGTTCGCCTTGCTAGAAAATATATTGACCAGCCTGGCCGACCGATTCGTCGTCCTCAGGAAACACAAAACGCTCTTCTGCCTGGTCACCAGCTGCTGCTGCTTCCTTCTGGGACTTCCCTGCGTCACTCGCGTGAGTAGTCTTCCGTATTCTTTGTTTCCCACCGTCCCCGGCTGAAAGACCGTCTTCCGTGGTAGGGAGGTCAGTACGTTCTGACGCTGATGGACAGGTACGGAGGAGGAACCGCGGTGGTATTCGTGGCCGTGTGCGAAAGTATAGCGATGGGATGGATCTACGGTAAGAGTTGCGTCATCCCCGGCGCGGCGAAAAGTCTTCTCTAACGTCTTTTTCCGGTTACAGGTAGCGGACGCTTCTGCCGAGACGTAGAAAGGATGCTGGGCACCAGACCCGGTTGGTACTGGAAGATCACCTGGACGGTTTCCGCTCCCGTCGTCCTGACCGTAAGTCGTCGTTTCGGAGGTCGTTCTCGTGCCAGGACTCTCTCGACTTTGTTTTTTTTTTTTTCTTTTTCAGTTCGTCTTCGCCTATTCTCTGATAGAACACGCGCCCATCCATTTAGAGGACCCCAGGTTTCCGTCCTGGGCCAACGTCTTGGGCTGGAGTCTGGCCGGCCTGGCCATGATCCAGATTCCCCTGTGGGCCGCGGTGACCGTCGCCCGGCAGAAGACTTCCGGTTTCCTGCAGGTGAGTGGCTTTTCTCCCCTTCCGGTCCGGTCGGACTTCTTTTGATTCCGGTTCTCTCGTCGGCAGAAACTGAAAGAGGCCGCGAAACCCACGCCGGAATGGGGCCCCAACGACCCCGCTCTGAAACGGGAGGAGAAAACCCAGTCGGAGGACGGCAAAATATATTCCGTTCGCCTGTGACGTTGGCGGGCCTCCCCAGGACGGACGACGCCTTTCCTGTTTATAATCCGGATAATTTCAGAATCGTCGACCATCCGACGGAGTACGAACGACCGAAAGAGCCGTCCCCGTCGTTTCCGAAAAGGCTTTAAGACACGGGAGAGAAACCGCCGTCCGAATGGCAATAACGGTTACCACGGGAGCGCGGAAGAAGTGGCCGCCAAACCGTTCTCGTCCGTCCTCTTACCAACGACGACCGATAAACGTATACGTAGTGTCTGTCTTTCTTTTAAATATTTTTACCTAATAGGCTTTCTCCAATAAATCTGGAATTATCGGCAGTCTGGTTTCCTTCGGTCGCTATCGGAAATCGCGCAGGGTCGGGACACCCTGGTTCCTCGCGGAGTCGCCATTTTGGTTCCTTAGTTCCGCAGTCAATAAATAGAATTCGTGCTCGGTAGGCGAAGTAAACTGCGGGTTTTTTCGAGTTGGAGCCACCAAATTCCTTTTATAATTGCAAATAAAGTACGCCTCTTCGTTAGTTAAAGCCTGGACATTTACTTCCAGGCTTTAACTAAATAAATTTCGAAATAAAAAGCCGTATCGATGGTTCGTAGGATGCGATGCGAGGGTAAAAAATTATTAAACGGTAGGCAATACCGACGAATAGCAATATCAACTTGGTCTTTATTTATT
Source organism: Centruroides sculpturatus (assembly GCF_000671375.1). Taxonomy (NCBI): domain Eukaryota; kingdom Metazoa; phylum Arthropoda; class Arachnida; order Scorpiones; family Buthidae; genus Centruroides; species Centruroides sculpturatus. Next base: position 120,810 of record NW_019385541.1, on the reverse strand, counting down.
GTTATTTTATAACAAAATTAATTATTCGTTTAAAATATGTAATACATTAATTGGGAATAATTTAAATGACTAAAATTTAGAATAAAATAATTGAAATTAAAACTTTCAAAGTACGTTTTCCATCCACAAACGGCATATTATAACTGATTTACCGTTTAATAAGTCGTATTATACAAAAACTTTACTACAAACACGGTCTACAGATTGATACTAATCCAAGAACCACGCTTTAATCTTCTAATTACAAACGCTATCGAACAATTGAAAAACACTCGTTTGGTCAAAACATAGAGAATACGGTACAAAAACACTACATTCCATTTCTGAATGGAAAAAGTGAACCATGCTAGCCATTACGGTACAAAGACATTTACCAGATTCTTTACAATTTTTGTGCGGATTTTGGGCATTACGGTACTGCCAGTGGCTAGACTTTACTTACAAACCACCGACAAAACACATCGTCCGTTGTTTTACTGGGCAGATTATTACCGTTTACGGAAAAGCTTTACCCACAAATTTAATATTTGCCAAATATAATTTAAAACAAAGGGCTGGCATATTTACAAATATACATATTTATTTATAATAATTTACAATTTGTATCAGCAGCAATTTTCTCCCGCCCCCTCTTTTAAATCGCGATTTCTCAAAGTGTGGACCTGTCTAAAGATTCGGTTACTTTACGTTACAAAAGTTATTCCAAACACTCGGTAACGTCCGGCCCGGGATTATCGGTTGTTTTCGCTTATCTCTTCCGCAATATCGAAGCCATTTACCAACCCCGCCGGCTTTGTTCCGTTTTCTCGCTGGCGATCTTACACCTTTTGCCGACGAATTTTTACAATTCGGTGCCGAGTAAAAACAAAAAGAGATAACGAGAAATGCGGCAAATCGAGATGGAAAAAAGACAAGTTCTCTCTACAAACGCCGTACACGATACCGGAAACGAACCGATTAGGCGACCTCCTATAGGGTAATAGATGCGAGGAGAATTACGATTCGTGAGACGAAAATTGGGCGTTTTCCGTGTTTTCGAGTGTCGAATCCGAAGAATTGGATTTTGGCAGTTGTAACGGTTAGGCCACGCCAACCGACCGAGGCATTTCTAGTTATAGCCTACGGCCGAGTTTTGTCCGGGACTAATTTAAGTTATTTAGAAGAAAGGGAAATAATAAAACTCTTCCTTCGACCATCCGCAATTATTTCTCGAGAGTTCGTTTCGTACGTTACGTATTTCAATATTTGTCTGGGATAACCCGATTCCTGGGTCGTGTTACGCGTGACGATTTCCGGCAACAAAACCGCCCAACTACAAATACCGTAGTGAAATTGGTCGGAGACTCCCGTTTGTGGCCGGATAACCGCGCGTTTCCTAAAGTCATTTTGTTTCTTTTTCGCAGTCGATAAACTTCTTAAGCCCATCACCGTTTCCGTCTCAGCAGCGGGAAAAAATGGCACTTTGCAACTCGGTTAACAAGTTTCTTTCCCAACGTATAGTAAAAAGGGCGACATTTTAATTAATAAGACTTTATACACCGGAATTAACTAAACCAAAATGGTAAACGAACCTACACAATTTTTATCGTTATTAAATTTTAAATTAAGTACGGCTCTGTAGCCCGGAGTCGAATACGCATTAAACGACTATCAAATTACGGCTACTACGAAAAGGCCTTCGGACACGGAGACGAGAAGGAACTAGACTGAAATTATACAAATATAACTTTAATATTGGGAATGCGTTTCGGGTAGACAGACCCGTCGTCGTCCCTTTCGGGATTATACGTGTAGCCAGTGCCGGCCCCAGGCAAGTTTTAGGATGGAGCGAGATCCTATTATGGCGCCCCCTGGGTTGCCCCTGATTTATACCCTTTAATTTCTTTACCACCGAGGCGTCCCCTAGGACTTAGCGCCTGGAGCGGCCGCTCCGTTCGCCCTATGGTAGGACCGGCTCTGCGTGTAGCAAACAGTTGACAAAAATAGTTTACGCATCAGTCTATACAATACAATATTTCACATATTTATCGCTACACGTCTAATGTCAAAAGGGCCGACGAGAGTCTTATATACCCGAAACGCATTCCCAATATTAAAGTTATATTTGTATAATTTCAGTCTAGCTCCTCAGTGTGGTTAGCCGTTTTCGGTGTAGTCGTAATTTGATTAATATACATTCAACGAATGGCCTAATTTTAATATTGCCGGAACGAAGCCACGGTTTATACCTCTATTTACGTATGGTCGATTTTTCATTTAGGACCGTCGAGCGGATGTTTCGAAATACTGGCGATGGATAAAAGAAAATGCCGACGAATATAATGGAAAGAATAGGACGGCGGGTTTCCGGTGCCGCCGAATAATCTACCGCGAAATAGGCCTAAACCCTAACCGGAAACCCGCCGTAAGTTAAATTATCGCCAGCGAGAAAGGAATGGAAAAGCAAAACCCGTCGGTCCCGGGCATCCCTACCGGTTACGCGGCGGCACTTAACGGAAATCTTACGGATTACGGACATTTACGATTTTCTAAGACCACGTCTAATTCGAAAATTAAACCTTTGGCTTTATTACGATAATTAATTGTATATAAATTTATTTTTAAATGAAATCTGATAACAGACGGCGCGGCGGGAAAATTTTATTTAAAACAATTACTAGCAGAAATAAATAAGGAAAGAAATGAATAAAAACACGCGTGTTGTAGGTTTAATTTCGTGCCAAGGGGAACGAAGCCCGAAAGAAGGTAACTATCGGCCGAAGGAGTCCGACCCACGGGCGGAAACCGGAAAGTTACGTAACCGGTTGCCGGATTTTTTCCCCTAAACGCCAGTTTACCCGGGAAGCGGACGGGAATAATTTCGAACCCGGGCGACAGTCAGCGGCACGCGTTATTTAGAAATGAAGTAAAGATACGGGAGTAAAAAGCGGCTCGGGCGAAATCGCTTATCTACGAGTCGATAAGGAAAAGAAATGCGTTGGGAGTGAAAACGGACTGGTTTAGTTTTATTCTACCGATAAGATAAAGGATTTAAATAAGGTTAGGTTCGACCGTATCGTTAAATTCGATTTAAAGTGGACTATCTAACACCTTGGGTGGAAAACTTTTAAACGGAAATAACGCGAGAAGTTCGTACGTAGTTAATCGGGTTCTATATCCAGTCTGGTCGACGTAAGTTCGTTTTCGAGATTGAGGAAAGGCGGTGGGAATTTTTGAAAAAATTGTAGACCTTAACTTACTATCGACGAGAAAAATCCTTTATTTGCACCGGTGTCCGGCAGCGGAAAATTGAAGTAGCGGGAGTTTGATGAATTGCGCAAGCTTTTTCTGCGATAAAACACCCGTGCAAACAACGCGGTGGAAATCAAAGGCTTTTAATTTCGCTTTCGATTTTACAGTTCGGAAACGCCCCGGCACTCGACTGGAAAAAGACGGGTTTCGTTCCCTCCACAAATAGAAACGTAGAATCGGAAGCGCTAAATAATAACGGCCGGGAAGATTATTAGTACTTACGAGAATTCGTTAAACGGAACAGAAAACTTTTCTTCCCATCGGCCGACAAAAAAACGTTTCCATTGCGCGGGTCGGTTGGAAAATTTGGCCACCGTCGGCGCGGTCGGTTGGAAAATTTGGCCCGGTGCCGCCGATTCCGTTTTTTCCGTAACGGCGAAGATTTTAAATACAGTAAGACCTCGTTTAGCGCTAAACCGGGTCATTTTAACGTAGAGTAAACGGGGAAAGAAGAACACGCGACCAAAAATAAACAGATTTTACTTTAATTTGCGTAATAACGTGTTACGTAACACGCGAACATATGCGCGCAGAAATGTAAACTTCATTTTTTGTGACGAAGATGCCGAAATTCTTGACTTTTTTGCGTCTAGTGCCATTTGTGGCTTTTGTCGAGAGCTCGTCTGGCTTTTGCACTCCTTTCAAAATCTGGATCATTGGCTACAATTTGATCAAAGATTTCGGTTATGGTTATCGAACCTTTATTAAAGAAATCCGTAACAAGTTCTTCGTTTTCGGAATCACTATTTTCCAGTTCTACACCAATTCCTTGTTCCGCAGTTGTCGAAAGTGGTCGTTGGTAACTCCTCCATACATCTACACCTAGACCCGTTATATCGATTCTCGTCGCTTCCACTCTCCGTTCGTGCATTTATCGGTTAATTCTTGCCTCGATGTTATATTTTTTACAAGACGAACGTAGATTTAGGGCTACGACGAATTGCCACTTTTGCTAATTGGTTCGTCTTCGGGAATAATCGTATTATATATCGGGGGTGCCCAGACTTTTTGCCCTAAGAGTTCTAGTTACCTACCCGAAAATATCGGGAGCCGCATCTAAAGTTCTTGGTATAAAAATATAAAAAAAATTTCAGAATCATAATGTATTTATTTCGACAATTAAAGCCAGCCGTTTTTACATATTATTACATTTTATTTATTTATTCCTCGCTAGTTGAATGTTTACGAATTTGTAATGTCGAAATTAATTTTTGATAATTAGAAATTGAACTTCTTATTAATTCTTTTACATGTTGGTTGGTTAACTGCGAATTTCATCGTCGAGTACAACGATTCGACAGCGTACGTCGGTCCAAAAATTGACAGTAAACGATACGCCGCATTTTTTAAATTATTGCCCATTTACGTAACAACTGGAGACCTCGATCTTCTTCTGTCTCAATTCTAATTCTCCCCATATCTTTTCGGCGAGTAAGCATTCTAATTAATGATGTAAAACCATTGTTTAAACGGATTTAATAAAAATGCATTTGACGGTTTTAATGCTACTAAATCTGCAAATCGTTCGTAACGCTAACTGTGGCTCCGGCGTATTTAAAACAAAAAATTTCTGTATTTATTAGTTGAGCCACAATTACGCTCTTGAAGAGCCACGTGCGGCTCACCAGCCAGTTTGGGCATCGTTGTTATATAAGAATCAACGAAATGCCGCCATATTTTGCATCGGCGTAAATCGAGACTCACTAGAGTAAAAACTTAATCACGTGACATTTGCGTTCGCGTCTAGATTGCGGTGGAGGCGCGGCTATCGAAGTTTTTACGGCGACGGTGCTACCCCGAGTGTCGAAAGTAAGTACTTCTTCGCGGGTGAATTGGTGGAAACGGAAGACGGTTGTATACGTAAAATCTATACTAATATTATGAAGAGGTAATGTTTGTATGTAAGTTTGTTTGCAGCGGGTAATCTCCGAAACTACCCATCCGATTTCAAAAATTCTTTCACCAATATTTAGAATGGAACTTCGGGGTGGACATAGGCTGTATATTATTCCGTTAAACATTCGTATAAATTAAAAGATATCATCTAGGGTTAAGGCTTTTATGTCCAACAGATGGCGCTACGAGTACGACGCCCTAAGTTTGCTTTTCTGTGAGGCATTAGGCCAGGAACACACATGCATAAAATTCAGCTTAAAATCTAGCATAAAACAGAAAACGTAAAAATTTTTCTGAAATTTTGGCTGAAACAGAACTGAAAATAGAGTAGAGCGTGTCTCTACTTTTTACACCGAAAAATTTTTACCCCAAAATACCTCCAATAAGGCCAGGAACACACATGCGTAAAATTGTGTGGATGAAAACTGAATCAGAAATCAGCTTTCAGTTCAGTTTCTGTTTTATGCCAGAACACACACACACGTAAAAATTCTGGCCGAATAGGAAACACCACTGCCACCAACAGTGCTAATTTTATTAATTTTATTAATTTTTTCCTCTCATAGAGGCTATCTATCCCTTTGTACCTTCCAGTTTTTCTCCACTTCCTCTGCTATAATATAGAAAATTTAATTAATAGACTCGTATTCCGAATTCAAATAAAGAACGTGTGATCTAAATACTAGGCCTATATATCGATTCTGCTAGACTTACCTGTTATTTGAAATTTAACACCTGTAGCCATCCATAAACGTTGTTTAAATACAGTGTCTTTATACATGACACTGATTTGGTCGAACGAATTCAATAAACTCCTCTGTTTTTCCAGAACGTCACAATTGTGGGATTAACCCTCATTGCCGCCATTGTTAGAATAAAAACCACGTGTCTACTTTGACGTCACAGGAAAGACTTCTCTTTATTGGAGGAATTTTGGCGTAAAAAGTAGAGACACGCTCTACTCTATTTTCAGTTCTGTTTCAGCCAAAATTTCAGAAAAATTTTTACGTTTTCTGTTTTATGCTAGATTTTACGCATGTGTGTTCTTGGCCTAAAGAGAAGTCTTTTCTGTGACGTCAAAGTAGACACGTAGTTTTTATTCTAACAATGGCGGCAATGAGGGTTAACCTACAATTGTGACAGTCTCGAAAAAAACGAAAAATAAATGAAATAGAGGAGTTTATTGAATCCCTTCGACCACATCAGTATCGTGTATAAAGACAAACAACGTCTATGGATGGTATAGGTGCAAAATTTGAAATAACAGGTAGGTTTAGTAGAATCGATATATAGACCTAGTATTTAGATCACACGTTCTTTATTTGAATTCGGAATACGAGTCTATTAATTAAATTTTCTGTATTATAGCAGAGGAAGTGGAGAAATAATGGAAGGTATAAAGCAGGGGTGTCCAACAGGCAAGTTCCAATGCGGCCCAATAAACGTGTAAACAAAACCGACAAATGTTTTAATTTATTATTATTTATTTATTTCAATGGCATAAACTCAAAAAAGAAGTTTCACAAAGCCGTAAACCTTTATTCATATTTTATTTTTGAGTGGAAAGAAAATATTTTCAAATACTGTATTTGGAGATGTGTGAATGCGGAAGGATTACTAAATAAAGCTGGAGTTGTGACTCAAAGGATTATAGACCCAAATTTCGGAAAAGGAGGGAAAGATGAGAAAGGACAAAACTTGTAGTAGTGAGAAACGTTAAATAGATCTTCTGTTAAGCAAATATGGACCCGTAATTTTTCAACCTTTTTCACTTTACAGTATTTTTTGTTCTTCGCCTCTTTTCCCCCGCACTTGGGTCTATAATCCTTTGATTCACAACTCCAGCTTTATTTAGTATTTCTTCCAACGTTGCAAGATTTGGCTACATTGCGCCAAATGTGGCTACTTTTTTTTGTATGACGTAAAAAATATCACTTGGCGCTTTGGCTACTTTTTCGGCTACATATCAATATTATTTATAATTATATTAATTGAATAAAAATGCACTTTAAAATGGTGTTTCGTCGCTTTTTATTAATTAGAGACCGAAATAAAACAAATATTTGTGTTTTTCAAATAAATTTTCGTTAGTCTCTTTTATAATAAATGAATTTATCAATTTTTAAGTAAAAATTGAAAGTGTCTGTAGAAGTAATTTTTTAAAATATCCTTTTTTCTTGATAAAGTTTTAATACTTATTATTATAATCTAGACATGTTAATTTTTAAATATACTTGTATATTGGGCCACAAGTATATATTATATATACTTGTGGCCCGAAACTCCTTGACTTCTTCCAATGCGGCCCAGAGAAACAAAAAGGTTGGACACCCCTGGTATAAAGGGATAGATATATGAGAGAAAAAAATTAATAAAATGTAGCGCTGTTTGTGGCAGTGGCGTTTCCTATTCGCTCAGAATTTTTACGTGTGTGTGTTCTGGCATAAAAGCGTAAAACAGAAACTGAACCGAAAGCTGATTCAGTTTTCTGCCACACAATTTTACGCAAGTGTGTTCCTGGCCTTACGCTTTTCTGTGAAAATGAACTAAAGCGGATCATCTTCTACAGTATTTACATAAATAAAAATGTAATGTTCGTTTGTTCCTACCGATTCCTTTGAAATTTTGACACAACGCTGCATTCGAATACGCGCGTTTTTATATAATATACGTGTCGAAATTCCCCCACTGAAGGGAGATGGTCAGGATTAAGGCTTACGGTAAAGAACTCTGCTTCTATTTTAGAATCCGGTAAAGAAAATGCGAATAGTTTTAAAAAATTGTTGCAAAAACGAAAAGAATCCTTCGCTCGCGCGTATAAAACGACTTAGGTTTTTGAAGCGCTGAAAAATGAATAAAAACCTCACCTTATATGCGAGTAAATACGGTAAGTTATCTTTGGGGGAGAAGGTCGGCGCCCGAGACGAAACTCCGTTTAAATCGGGCGGCGGAAGCGCTCTTCGCGGCTCCCGCTCCGATTTTCCCCCGCTGTTTTACCCGGATGGGCCGGAGTCAGTGACGTGAGGGAGAGGGTTTTCGTCAGGCGCTCCCGAAAGTCNCTGCAAACTTTTTAATGCGGTTTTAAGTTAATTGTAACTCGTTGTTTTGGTTTTATGCGATTTTAGAAAATTACGGAACGTATCCCCACTTTTTCAAGGCAAGCAAAGTCTTTTTTTATGCGAATTTTTTATATGCTCTTTTCTGTAGAACGTATCTATCGCATAAAACGAGACCTTACAGTATTACCTTTTTTTTAATACTCTTTCCGCCCTGTGGGCACTAGGAGGGCCTCTTATAGCAGACCCATTATGGGTTCGGCCAGATCCACAATGGGGCGACCGGCTGGTGAGGGACGGGGCCCGACATATTCGAACGGACCACCCCCCGAAAAATTCCTGTGGATTCCTCGACCCGTCCGGATTCGATCCCGGGTTCCCCAGAGCGATAGGCTGCACCTTGACCGCTCGACCATCCGGCCTCATATATTACCCTGTGGAGGCTGGAGATGGAGACTTCGCAGTGGAGTTCGATCCAAAACATTATACTAATATCGATGTTCAGTGTTCACTGACCGCATCGGTGTTCATGTACCTCTAGTGATCACTTTGAGCACTACCAATTGTTTAGCATTGGAACTGTTATAGGTTAAAGACCAAAAAATCTATTTACTGCCAAAGTAAAGTAACAAAAATACACAATAAAAATGAATTTTTTGAAAGGTACTAAATTGAAAGGTATTAGGATTTCGTGAATGGTACTAGGAAAATGATGATGGGTATCTTGGTACTGGGACAAGTAAAAGGTATAGGTGGAACAACACTCAAAGGAGCGCCGTCTGCCGGCCGTTTACGTAAACGGCCGGCAGACGGCGCTCCTTTGAGTGTTGTTCCACCTATACCTTTTACTTGTCCCAGTACCAAGATACCCATCATCATTTTCCTAGTACCATTCACGAAATCCTAATACCTTTCAATTTAGTACCTTTCAAAAAATTCATTTTTATTGTGTATTTTTGTTACTTTACTTTGGCAGTAAATAGATTTTTTGGTCTTTAACCTATAACAGTTCCAATGCTAAACAATTGGTAGTGCTCAAAGTGATCACTAGAGGTACATGAACACCGATGCGGTCAGTGAACACTGAACATCGATATTAGTATAATGTTTTGGATCGAACTCCACTGCGAAGTCTCCATCTCCAGCCTCCACAGGGTAATATATGAGGCCGGATGGTCGAGCGGTCAAGGTGCAGCCTATCGCTCTGGGGAACCCGGGATCGAATCCGGACGGGTCGAGGAATCCACAGGAATTTTTCGGGGGGTGGTCCGTTCGAATATGTCGGGCCCCGTCCCTCACCAGCCGGTCGCCCCATTGTGGATCTGGCCGAACCCATAATGGGTCTGCTATAAGAGGCCCTCCTAGTGCCCACAGGGCGGAAAGAGTATTAAAAAAAAGGTAATACTGTAAGGTCTCGTTTTATGCGATAGATACGTTCTACAGAAAAGAGCATATAAAAAATTCGCATAAAAAAAGACTTTGCTTGCCTTGAAAAAGTGGGGATACGTTCCGTAATTTTCTAAAATCGCATAAAACCAAAACAACGAGTTACAATTAACTTAAAACCGCATTAAAAAGTTTGCAGAAATTAAAAAAAAATAGGCTGCTTAATTAATAAATTACTTCGAATGTCTGAAAGAAATTCATATAAAAGCTTAAAATAAACTTGTATTCAAACTTAATTCAGTTTATTTTATTGAAAAGTAATACAAGGGGAATCCCCGAATTGCAAAAGCTCACTCTAAAAACAAATCACTGACATCTGGATGTGAAGAGTTAATTAAACACCTTTAGTTCCTCGCCCGAGTTAACTCGGGCAGGTTACATAGCGTTACATAAAACACGGTCCTTAAGGCCATTTTGGAATTTTTTTTTTGAATTTTTGGAATGTTTTTTAAGTCTCCAAATTTTTTAAAAATATTTAAAAATATACGGCCAGCTAGTGTTCACCCTACTTTAAACCCTTGTCCTCCCGCGACGTCTATGAGAATGCCCCGGGAAATCCAACTCCAGCTGTGTTCAAGGTCATCCAGATGTGTAAACAATGACTCATCGGTGTTAAATTTCACAGAAGGGCGAGACAAAGGAAGTTAAACTTTGAAGCTTTTTCTTCAAAATTAACGCATTTCTTTCGTTTTTTTCAGTTTTAAGTATTTTTTATGTTTAATTACATTTATATCAAAAATTGCTAGGAACTAAAGCGATTAAGGTAGATCTAGCTGTCCTTTACATCCATAAACGTTATATGTCAGTGGAACAAATGGAGTGAGCTTTGAGCGTTCCACGATTTTTGGAGACTGTCTATATGCGGGCTTCCTAAACAAGCCTATATGTATGCTTGTCCAAGAAATTTCTGGATGAAATACAAACCGCACAACTTCAAAATCGCATAAAAATAATCTGCATAAAGAGAGACCTTACAGTATATGAATTTAGCCTGTATGAATTTTGTATGTTACATGTAACACTATATATTTTAATAAATAGAAATTTCAAAAATGATAAATTTATTATTTATAAATATATATATATACATTCAAAAGTGTACGGTCAAAGTAGTAGCGAGGTTGAGGCCGAAGTTTTAAACGCATAAACGTGTACGTCAGACGTTCAGCGCCGCTTTCCTGTAAGTCTAGAAGTTTGACAATGGCGTTTGGATAGTCAGTGGAATCATGCTCGACATTCCAAATGCCATTGTCAAACTTCTAAGCTTACAGGAAAGTGGCGCTGAACGTCCGACGTACACGTTTTCGCGTTTAAAACTTCAGCCTCAACCTCTCTAATGCCCGCATGAGTCAATACATCATTTTGACTTACTGTATTGATTCTGCATATACTTATATCGTATTATCGATATTAATATCGATTTTTAAAAAAATACTATCGCACATTACTGATCGAGTTTTTTTTTTAGAGAAAACTTAAGTACCATTTTTTGTTATCTAGTACTCTTTTTAGTACCTTTTATAGGCTTGGAACAACTCTGGCTCCTTTCCGTCGTAGGGTAATTTCGGCAGGAGTGTGCGCCAAGCGGAAAGAAGACTGAACGGCAATTATTAGCTTACCGTTTCGCCGAATAAAACGGCACATCTATTACTTTTACCCAGCGAAAACTTCTGGCCGGGGTACGTTCCGGCGGCTTTGCATTGGACGGGACGACTCTTCCATCAGCCAGAGGATTCCGGACTTCCATACGCCAGCGAGTGGTAAAACCAAAGTACCCATGGCCTTTTACTCCTGCCGCCGCGTAAGATATTGCCAATTTCGGTATCTACCGGGCAGCTGGCTGCCGGCGCTCGGTACTTCTTATGGAAAACCGGATTTACAGAACGAACGGGGAACAAAACGGGATATTCCAATCAACAGGGAAGCTTTCTGGCTGTTATACGTCTGGTACCGAAATAAACGCCTTTGGTAATAGTCGACGTTTACTTAAACCCCAAGGATTTTCCACCGGCTCACCGATTTCTCTTCTTCTCCCAAGTATCTCTATCCGAAACTAAACTTATCGCTTTTCGTTCTATACATTACCTTATCGGATTTTATGACCCTACCCAACGGAGTGCCTCTTCTTCCCGGGCGCCGAGTGCCGTCTTTTTTCCTTTTTGCGCCTTCGCTCGTTTCCTTTATTTTTCCTCCAAAGCGGTTATTCCCAATTCCCACTACCCGGCACTCGTGCGCCTGTTGCGGAAATTATTGGCCGGCCGCCGATTAAGGAAACGGTTTACTTTCACCCTTCTTCCGTGGAAAATACAAAACTCGGAATTCGGGAAAGTTTTCGTGATAGACGTAAATTAAGAAACGTGAGACGTCTACGGCATCTGATTTAAAATACTTTTCGAAATGCACTTTGATTACGGTGGCGTAAAGCTTTTCGATAAATAATCCGATAACCATAGTTTCCGACTTAGAAACTTTGGGGGGGGGGAATATCTGGTTTTTAGCGCATTTCTCCTCCATGGTTTATTAAAATTCAAAATGGCATTCTCCTTTTTAATTACGGCAACTATAATCTTAAGGACAAAAACTATATAAATAAGTAATACGGAGGTTATAAAACGAAAGTTTTCTATTATTATTATTATTATTATTATTATTATTATGTAAGGTTCAGTGGGTTATACTTGGTTGATATGGTGACTGTATACTATGCCAGACCACAGGCAAGGCATATCAACCAAAACAAGACAAAAATTAAATAAGAGTTTGTGTGTGTTTGTGTCTGTATTCAAGAATTTCCTAACAATATAACATGTATTCAATATAGTGGCCTTCTGTAGTGTGATGCATGTGTTTCTATTCAATTGTAATGTTCCCAGGCTTTTGTGTAGTTTGGTATGACACCTGTAGAGGAGAGAACTACAAGTACAATAAGCACCCTATCCATCCTCCACAGATGCCTTATTTCCTGGGCAAATTCTGTGTACTATACTTACAATATACAAAACACATGCACTGAAAAAATCAGCAAGTGTTTGGAATGGATATGAATGAGTGTGATGTCTAGTCTGCTGTAAATTGTTTTATCTGTGATTATTGCGTGTGTTGTTTTCCAAAACTGTCTGTGGTATATACTTGTAGTATGGTTCGTGGATGTCTAATAATTTGGGTTTCTTTGCAAGCTCTTGGTGTATTATATTTGCTATTTGATTATATCTATGTAAATAATCTGTCTGTGCAAGGAGCTTGCAACCAGAAGTGATGTGTTGTATAGTTTCTGGCATGATGTGACATTTTCTGCATATGTCATTTTTGAGTCTTGTATCTTTGAGTATGTGTTTTCTGTAGAGTTTAATATTTATGACCTGATCCTGTATGGCAATTATGAACCCTTCCGTCTCCCCAAAGAAGCATCCCTGAGCTAACTGGCTGTTTGACGCAGTTTTGTCAACAAAATCCTGGGCCAGGTTGTAGGGATGCCTGCCGTGGAGTGCCTTTTGAACCCACGATTGCTTAATGGTGTCTATGCTTTTTATATGTTGTGTCGTGTCTGTATGATGCGAGTGTAAATTTAATGGTGAAATTTCCACACACTTGTTGGACATTTAGCAAAATAACTTATATTAAGAAACTTTTCAAACAAATTAAGAAAATACTTTATCAATATAATATAGTATCGATTCCAGAACAAAAGAATAGACCATATTACATAAAAGGAGAATACCAACAATAGAGGATAAAATTAACAGACTATTAAAAAAAAAAGGCGAGTGTTGTATACAGATTTAATTGTGATTGTTGGGAACCATTTACTTATGTCAGAGAGACAGGAAGAGAATTATGCGAAAGAACCAGAAAACGTGTTAGAGCAATAAAATATGACAGTGTGTTGAATGGATGTCAGAATGATCTTAATATATTATGGATAGTCCAATTGGAGAAAAATATGACAAAGAGAAAGTGATATGAACACCTAGAAATAGTTAACATTAAAAAGATTTTTGTTTCTAATGAATGAGGATGATGGAGTAAATTTATACAAGTTGTAGAATTGGTTTCTGGCCAAAAGGAGACAGGAGGGGAGCTGTTCTGTTGCAGTAGGAGTGTTCGTGAATGGAGTGAGAAACAATGAATGAAAGTAATGACATCAAGGACTGTGTGGAATGTGTATGGTTAAAGAAAAGAACACGGGTACTGCAATAATTTGAAGATATAATTAGTTTAATTTTTTAAAGAATTTTAAACAATAATGTTTTTATGAAATAGTAAAAATGATTATATTATGGAAATAGAAAAAAAATGGTTGAAATATTGTGTAAGGTAAACTTTTAAAATTTTTAGTAGATATATAATTATAATTTGTAAATTTATTGTATATTTAATAGAATATCAAAAAAGTGTGTGCTTCATTTGGCTTGTTTGAAAGAAAGTCTACCAAGGAGGAAAATATTGTAATTTCCAAAATGCATCTGAGTAAAATAAAGTTATTGATTGCCTAATATTTTGAAGTCTGTGGATGTGATAATTCCTGGATAATAATGGCATTTGAACTGGTTATATATTGATGTAAGTAATATGCTTTATTCACAAGTAATATGCTTTATTCACAGAGAAACTCTTGTATGTGAAAGGTTTGAATTTGGAATCAAAATCTACAAGTAAACAATGTCAAATTGTGAATCTACTAAATTTGTCCAGCTATAATTCTACCTGTTTACAGTTTAATGCAAGGAAACAAGATCAAATTGTCATCCTCTGCTATTCCATTACCGAAATGCATTGGTCATCCAAAAAAGTTTTATCGACATTTGATCGGCCAAAATTCTGGAGGTGAAAATTTTGCATGCATATTTGTTGGATAGTTATTGGCTTAAAGAAATTTACTTATTGAATGACATTTTTTCAATACATAAATAAACTTAATCAAAAACTGCAAGGAGTGTGTGATAATATATTAAAATACACTAGCAAGGTTTATGGATTCAGAGTAAAAAATTTAACCTTTGAGTAGTCTAAAAGAATTCTCTAGTAATGCTATAATTTGAATCCTAAGAAAGACTTAAGACAAATAGAACAATATCTGTGTATGCTCGACAAGGCTTCATCAACATTTGGAAATATGTGATAATGAAAAGTTCAATTAGACATATAAACATCTCTAAGCCCAATAGTTATATTAAAACCAAATGATAACCAGATTAAATCTAGTTATATTACAGCTACTATTAATAATTAAATACCGAGTAATTTGGCCTAGAGACATGCATTAGAATCCAATTCTTATTAAATTTGATAATTATAATTAAATGAATATTTATTGCCCACCAGTGGCCGAGTGGTCTTCGTACCCTAAACACTGGGAGTTCGGTCGTGGGTTCGCGCCGCGATCGGACAGGCTGGCTGCTTGGAGTTTTCCGGGTTTTCTCCTTGCCAATAACGACTAAATAGGAGGCCAGTTCCCCATAAAAGTCCTCCCGGAAGGCATTAGTTCCCCTCGCGTAACATCGCGCCCCAGAGAAGGCAACGGGAAACCACTCTGGGTACTACCTTTCCCTAGTAACGCCTTGGCGTACTTACTAATCTGCGCCGGGTGTGGCCGAGGTCGGGAATAACCTGATATGGCACTATGAGTGAATGAGAGAATATTTATTAAAATAATTTAAGTTCTGGAAGAAAAGAATTGGACCAAAGTGGAACTCAAACCTGCAACTAGTATGGTTATATGTAAATTAAATATGACCGGAAGCAAAGGATTGAACAATGCATCAGCAAGGCATGTCACTGTTGTCGGTTCGAGTCCGCTCAGGGCCAATTCTTTTCTTCTAGACTTTAATATTTGTTAAATAATCTAGAAATTTAATTATAATTATTAAATTTAATATGAGGTGGCACCCAATGCCTACTTGTGAGCCAAATTACTTGGTGTTTAAATTATAAATAGTAGTAATAATATAGCCCAATTTAATCTGGCAATCATTTGGGTTCAATTAGATCCAAGTCTAATTGGGACAACTCTATTTGCATTATCATTAAAAATTTCTATATCACATTTCTCAATGAAAAAAGGAAGCACTGTTTACATTTTATGAATGATTAGCATTCTCAAAATACAATTTAGAGAAAATGAATTAACAAAAATTTTCATAAAAAGAATTTTTCCTCTTTGCTTCCAACTACTTGTGTCAATAAAATTCCTCATTGATGGCAGCTATACAGAATTTAATTAACTATCATTAAAAAGTCTTAATTAGAAATTCTGTTTAGCCATTTCAAAAATAAAATCTTAAAAAAGTTATATTCACAAAAGTGTGTTCAAATTTCTCATTAAAAAAAATTAAATATTGGATTTGTATGTTTCTGAATAAAATCTGTTTCCCCTTACTACTCTGCATTTTTTATATTATATAATTTTTAATAATGAATTATTCACTAAGCCTAGTACAAACCTTACCCCAAATCATTTTAAGTATAGGCTATAACAAAAAATGTTACAAAGCACCAGTTTATTCTTATATCGATTGCTACTTTCATATATCTCTTAATATAAAAATTTTATATCTAATGCTTAAAATAAAACTGATAAATTGAATTTTACATAATTCCCAAAACACTCAATGTTAAAATTTTCTGGAATTTAAGTGTTAGTTTTAAAATTTATATTTACAATCCATTACCTCCTCTATGACGAATCCACGCTACGTAATGACCACTAGTGCTCGAACGTCCCCTGTGAGTAAGAACTGCAATTAATTCGTAGTAGCCACTATTATTGGATCCGGGATCTGTCGCATTCAAATAAATTTTGTTAAATCTACAATTATTATTTCTCTTAATGAATAAAAACATTATCAAACACAAACCATCCGGAAAACTATAATCAATTTTTTCCTTGGGTGAAGTCTTTGACTTGGATACATCATTAGATATTTTTAACTGTAAAAGACAACTTTACATTGTAAAAATTTAAAATTAACAGAATTAATATAAAAATATTCATACATTTTGGGCTTCTTCTATTTTTTTATCTTCAATTTCTTTAAAACGCAATCTCATCGGAATAAGTTTTTGTTGTAATTTTTCTGTACATAAGTCAAAAACATCTAAATTCAATGTAAATTTTACATCCTATATTGAAAACAGGTCTTACATTAAAATCTTATATCACAACAATAATCTATTTTATTCAAGCATCACACAAATATAAGAAAAAATTAACTTTCTTACTTTTAATATTTTTGCATTAATGGATTCTCTTTCTTTATAGAAAAATCTCACAAATTGTATGGTAAGATAAGCAGGTAATCGACTAATTTTACACTGAAATAAATTTATTATTACTTTCTTAAAAAGAAAAAAAAATTTTAAAAATTAAAAAAACTCAAATTCAAAAGGACACACTTACTGTTTTTTGATATTGAGCATCTCGATCTAAAGTCATCGAATGTTTAGTGATTACTTCTTGCATCCGCTTTAAAAAATAAATAAATAAACAAACAAACAAACAAACAAACACAGACTTCAGAATAATCTATCGATGATAATTTTTCTCCGAAATAATACTTACCGATTTTAATCCAGTGTGCATATATTTAACATCTAAACAAGATAGATAAATAAAAATTTATTGAAGTTACCAGATGTATTTTTTATTTAAATTTTTAAAAACTTAAATTTTTAAAAACCTTGTGATATAAAGCAACTAAGTTGAAGGAAATTTTCTTCATTGTGTGTTGGTTGTTCATCTTCAGATTCAGTACATTTTAAACTGAATTAAAGTTAAAGTTAATATAATTCTCAAATATATATACAATCAAATATTCACAAATAAAAATTATCTAAAAAAATAAAATTTGCTTTAATTCACTATTACCAATATATAGGATGATGAAACAGTCAAAATTTCAATCAAGTAATAAAATATTTGCACAATACAATTAACACCTTAATTTATCCAGAATTTATTTTATTATTGCTAACATTTTTAGATGTTTAATGTGTCTTCGGGCATTACAATCCTTTTTGAACAGTATAAATCAATTTTATTAAAATCTTAGAGTATGTTCCATACAAAAAATTAAAAAAAAAAGTATATAAAATTTTGTTAATGTTTCAAATCCCTACAAAAATATACTTTTTAAATTCAAAATTATCCAAACAAATGAGACTTTCAAAATCAGGTGACTAAAATCAAATGAGACTTTCAAAATCAGGTGTTAATTGTATCATATTACAAGACCCAAGAAAAGACTCGGGGATTTATAAGGTACCGATTTGAGACGACAGATAAGGGATGTTGAAAGAGCCTCAACCTAGGCTCAATAGCCAAATGGTGGTGTCCCATCTTTTGTATGATTTGAAACCAGGGGTTAAGGTATTGTGAAAGGAGAGTAAAATGATATGTTCAGTAAGAGATCAAGGAGTTAAGGATGCTAGAGCATATAGAAATTTGTCTATAAAACAAGAAACATGCATTAATTTCAAAGAATTTCAATGCACAAAAGTAAATATACAATGTTCGCAGGTGAAATCAGAATATTTAAAGTTATATTATGTTCTGAATGCTTCTTTTACTTACTTTAAATTTAGTCTGCATAATTTTGAAAAACCTGCTTTGATTGGATAATTTGAAATTTAAAAGTTTTGTTCATTGTCAGGATTTGGAACATTCATAATTTGAATTTTCATTTGTATAAAAACATATTCCAGTTCCAACTCTAAAAATTTCATTTATCCTGAAGACAGATATTTAAACATCTGAAAATGTTAGCAATAATAAAATAAATGCTGGAAAAATTAAAGTATGTTAATTGTATCATATTACAAGACATCAAGTTGATTTTCTCAAGTTATAAAATATTTGATTGAAATTTTACAACCAATGCATTAAAATTTTATAAAAGTAAACATCTAACATTGTTACCAATTTAAAATGATTATTGGAAGTGTCTTCTATTTTTCTTGACATAGCCAATCATTTTTATTTGGAAATATTTTGCATAATATTTCAGCTAAAACATACTTCATTAAAATTTGAATTGTGTTTGTTTACAGAAAAATTACAGTCTTTAATGGCTTTTAAAAGTAGAATCAACACATGCAAGGTCATGTGAAGAAATTCCTCTTGAAATTATGAGTTCTCCAAAGTTATCTTTCCACTATATTGCATAAAATAAACTGTACTGTAACAGTTATTGAAAATATGAGTTTTGGATTTAGCTGTCATTTAATTTGTCAATAGGCAGATATAAAATTTCCTTACAGTAATATTTTGAACTAATGGATACACTGTCTTGAAGCTGTAACTCAAATACTTACTTTTAACATGTAGAGAAACTTCATCAATACTATCAGGGTTTTTGGAACACCACACATGCATATTTTCTGAGTTATTGTAACCTACAAGTTAATTAATTAAACAATGTTTAATTTTTGAATTGCTGTAATGTCTGCCAACATTACAGCAATTGAAATATGTAGCACTAAAACAAAATAATTACATTGTGGCTGAATTAAAAAGAACAAAGTTTGCAAACTCCATTCTAAAAGATAAAATCAAACAGGATCATAATTTCTTATAATCATTCCTAACTTTTTGGCAGTTTTTACTTTTTTCTTTTTTAACAACAGATTCAATAAAACATTTGTTCAATTTCAGAATTTTTGTCCAGGCAAACAAAAAACATGTCCACAATTTAAATAATAGCTTTTGAATTATATATATTTCTGTTTATGCCATACTAAGTCTCACTTTTGATAATTGTTCATATTTTTTGAGAATATTACCTTCGGTAAGCAAAAAAGATAATATTCTCAAAAAATATGAACAATTATCAAAAGTGAGACTTAGTATGGCATAAACAGAAATATATATAATTCAAAAGCTATTATTTAAATTGTGGACATGTTTTTTGTTTGCCTGGACAAAAATTCTGAAATTGAACAAATGTTTTATTGAATCTGTTGTTAAAAAAGAGACTCAGTATGGCATAAACAGAAATATATAATAAGCAGTAGAACATTGCTGTAAGTTACACATTGCAAATACAAAACAGAAATAATGACATAATTCATTACAACCAACAAAATCAAAACACCAGCACAGAAGCATCTAGAAACCAACAGCAGTAGCATCCCACATATCTCCATAGCTACCTGGTTTAATTTACCAATATGATATTACTGTTTTTTTTTTTTTTTTTGGTAAACCAGAACCGTCATTGAAGAAGATCATTTCTAGAACTTATGACAATTCTTTAAAAGAATGGAAAATCAAAAAAATTCTTCACTTAATTCTCAGACATTTTTGATACTATGTAGATTTCCCCATTTTTTCCAATAATTAATATCTTATCAAGCTTTTCCCATTTTGAACTAATTCTTCTTCTAGTTTCCTAAACTTATCTATTGCTTCAACTAAATATTTAAATTGCAAAAAACAACCATATTGTACATTTCTAAGTTATCTTAATGTTAAGTTATTTACTATTGAGTACTGTTTCTTCCTCTCATTTTTGTTTACATTATTGGTTGCCATAATTTTTGCAGTGTAAATGTAACATTAGCTGCGAGATCATCATCTCTGTATATTGTGTTCACTATAATGACAAAACTAAAATTTTATTGACTTCTACTGCTTTATAGTAATTTCCCCCAGAATAATTATTCCTAGAAGTATGATTTCTGCAAACTTATTGGGTTTTAAGGATATGTATACTTAGTTCAATCTATAATATCTCAACAAATTATTCTCTCACTGTGTTTAAACTTGACAGAAGATAAACAGAAATGTCTATTTTGTTAACTTAAGCATTATTTCAATTACAGTATTATAGTAATGTAAATTGTTCATTGAATACAGACAGAATACAGACAGTTGTGGGTTCGAGTCCCACTCCGGGCCGATTTTTTCTCCCAGCGGTTCTAAATTATTTAAATTAATTAATTTATTTATAATTATTAATATTAATAAGAGATGGTGCCTAACGCTTACCTCTAGTGCCAAATTAATTACGTAATTTATTTAGTAATTAGCCTTAAAACTAGCCCGATGGATTTACGGCATATGTTTGGTGATTAGCTATATTACATCGGGTTTAGCGATGATTATATATATTACGCCTTGCCGGGGCTTGCGATGGCCGGTTGAGTGCCTTATAGGAGTAGGACGTGGGCACTGAATGTGTCCCCAGCCGGCATTGTAATAACCGTCGATGGTTACATAGTTATACGCTGGAAGAGGAGATCGGATCGGAGGTCCGGATAGCGTAACTGGCAACGCATCTGCACGGTAAGCAGGAGTTGTGGGTTCGAGTCCCGCTCCGGGCCGATTTTTTCTCCCAGCGGTTCTAAATTATTTAAATTAATTAATTTATTTATAATTATTAATATTAATAAGAGATGGCGCCTAACGCTTACCTCTAGTGCCAAATTAATTACGTAATTTATTTAGTAATTAGCCTTAAAACTAGCCCGATGGATTTACGGCATATGTTTGGTGATTAGCTATATTACATCGGGTTTAGCGATGATTATATATATTACGCCTTGCCGGGGCTTGCGATGGCCGGTTGAGTGCCTTATAGGAGTAGGACGTGGGCACTGAATGTGTCCCCAGCCGGCATTGTAATAACCGTCGATGGTTACATAGTTATACGCTGGAAGAGGAGATCGGATCGGAGGTCCGGATAGCGTAACTGGCAACGCATCTGCACGGTAAGCAGGAGTTGTGGGTTCGAGTCCCGCTCCGGGCCGATTTTTTCTCCCAGCGGTTCTAAATTATTTAAATTAATTAATTTATTTATAATTATTAATATTAATAAGAGATGGCGCCTAACGCTTACCTCTAGTGCCAAATTAATTACGTAATTTATTTAGTAATTAGCCTTAAAACTAGCCCGATGGATTTACGGCATATGTTTGGTGATTAGCTATATTACATCGGGTTTAGCGATGATTATATATATTACGCCTTGCCGGGGCTTGCGATGGCCGGTTGAGTGCCTTATAGGAGTAGGACGTGGGCACTGAATGTGTCCCCAGCCGGCATTGTAATAACCGTCGATGGTTACATAGTTATACGCTGGAAGAGGAGATCGGATCGGAGGTCCGGATAGCGTAACTGGCAACGCATCTGCACGGTAAGCAGGAGTTGTGGGTTCGAGTCCCGCTCCGGGCCGATTTTTTCTCCCAGCGGTTCTAAATTATTTAAATTAATTAATTTATTTATAATTATTAATATTAATAAGAGATGGCGCCTAACGCTTACCTCTAGTGCCAAATTAATTACGTAATTTATTTAGTAATTAGCCTTAAAACTAGCCCGATGGATTTACGGCATATGTTTGGTGATTAGCTATATTACATCGGGTTTAGCGATGATTATATATATTACGCCTTGCCGGGGCTTGCGATGGCCGGTTGAGTGCCTTATAGGAGTAGGACGTGGGCACTGAATGTGTCCCCAGCCGGCATTGTAATAACCGTCGATGGTTACATAGTTATACGCTGGAAGAGGAGATCGGATCGGAGGTCCGGATAGCGTAACTGGCAACGCATCTGCACGGTAAGCAGGAGTTGTGGGTTCGAGTCCCGCTCCGGGCCGATTTTTTCTCCCAGCGGTTCTAAATTATTTAAATTAATTAATTTATTTATAATTATTAATATTAATAAGAGATGGCGCCTAACGCTTACCTCTAGTGCCAAATTAATTACGTAATTTATTTAGTAATTAGCCTTAAAACTAGCCCGATGGATTTACGGCATATGTTTGGTGATTAGCTATATTACATCGGGTTTAGCGATGATTATATATATTACGCCTTGCCGGGGCTTGCGATGGCCGGTTGAGTGCCTTATAGGAGTAGGACGTGGGCACTGAATGTGTCCCCAGCCGGCATTGTAATAACCGTCGATGGTTACATAGTTATACGCTGGAAGAGGAGATCGGATCGGAGGTCCGGATAGCGTAACTGGCAACGCATCTGCACGGTAAGCAGGAGTTGTGGGTTCGAGTCCCGCTCCGGGCCGATTTTTTCTCCCAGCGGTTCTAAATTATTTAAATTAATTAATTTATTTATAATTATTAATATTAATAAGAGATGGCGCCTAACGCTTACCTCTAGTGCCAAATTAATTACGTAATTTATTTAGTAATTAGCCTTAAAACTAGCCCGATGGATTTACGGCATATGTTTGGTGATTAGCTATATTACATCGGGTTTAGCGATGATTATATATATTACGCCTTGCCGGGGCTTGCGATGGCCGGTTGAGTGCCTTATAGGAGTAGGACGTGGGCACTGAATGTGTCCCCAGCCGGCATTGTAATAACCGTCGATGGTTACATAGTTATACGCTGGAAGAGGAGATCGGATCGGAGGTCCGGATAGCGTAACTGGCAACGCATCTGCACGGTAAGCAGGAGTTGTGGGTTCGAGTCCCGCTCCGGGCCGATTTTTTCTCCCAGCGGTTCTAAATTATTTAAATTAATTAATTTATTTATAATTATTAATATTAATAAGAGATGGTGCCTAACGCTTACCTCTAGTACCAAATTCGTTATGTAATTAATATAGTAATTAGCCATAAAACTAGCCCGATGGATTTACGGCGTACGTTTGGAGATTACAGACAGAAATTCCCACTGTTGTGCACTTACTAGTGGGTCAAGTTAAACGTATGAAAATTAGAAAATACATAGTTTTGGCAACATCCGTGAAGTTTAACAGCTCTTTTCATATAAACTACAGAAAATTTATAGTACTTGGCAGATGTGTAAAATATTACACCCAAAATGTCCTCTCCATTAACACTGGCACTATTGCAGTATTGTATTTAGATAAAAATTGAAAAATTTCACTATTACTACCAATACAGAAAAACTTATTGATCACCTTATTACCTCAATACATTATTAGTCATATTTATGATGAATTAACAAAATTTAAATCTATCTGATAAATTATACCGACAGATTTGGAAACAACTATTTCTATTAATAAAAACTACTTTCAAAAGCAGCATCATCAAAACTTATTCAGCTAATTATTTTTAACAGCAAATCCATGACAAAATGTATTGGGTTGTTTGGAAAGTAATTTCGTTTTTTTACCATTAGACGGATTAGTCGCATTTTTCCTGCCATTTTCATTCTAAACTGTATTATCATCATATATTTTAACAGCTAACATTTTAAGGCTTATTTATAAAAAATTTTGTTAGATTCTGTGCAATTGTTTATTTTTTGTCCCATCAAATATGGAAGATCGAAAGCAGCATTTTCAGCTCTTTTGTTACCGAAAAAGTAAGAATGCTGTTCAAGCAAGAAAAAAATTGTGTGACGTGTATGGAGAAGATGTATTGAGAGAAAGACAGTGCCAAAACNATATTTTAACAGCTAACATTTTAAGGCTTATTTATAAAAAATTTTGTTAGATTCTGTGCAATTGTTTATTTTTTGTCCCATCAAATATGGAAGATCGAAAGCAGCATTTTCAGCTCTTTTGTTACCGAAAAAGTAAGAATGCTGTTCAAGCAAGAAAAAAATTGTGTGACGTGTATGGAGAAGATGTATTGAGAGAAAGACAGTGCCAAAACAGGTTTACAAAATTTCGTTCTGGCAATTTCAATATTGAAGATGCACCACGTTCTGGATGGCCAGTTGACGCCAATGAAAACAAAATAAAGATACTGATTGAAGCAAACTGCCAAATAACAACATGTGAAATCACTAAGAGATTAAATCTGTCAAATTGAACTGCTTATGATTACTTGAAACAAACTGGTTTTGTTTCAAAGCTTGATATACGGGTTCTACATGTCCTTAGAGTGATGCTCTCTTTGGTGGGATTTCAAGGAAATTTTTTTTGGGAGCTTTTACCAGACAATTTAACAATTGATTCGAAAGTGTACTGCCATCGAGTAAACAAATTGAGTAATATCATCAAACAGAAAAGGCGGCAGACTTGATCAACAAAACAGGTGTAGTGTTTTACCACAATAATGTCAAATTTCACACAAGGTTGGTAACTTGTCAGAAACTGTTATAACTTAGATGGGACCTGCTATCACACCAACCATATTCACCAGATCGAGCACACTTGGATTATTACTTGTTCCGGCCTATACAAATTTTTTTTAACTGTAAGACATTTACTTGAAAAATGACAATGTCAAAAATCACTTGGATCAGATTTTTGTAAGCAACGATCAAAACTTTTATGAATGTGAAATTATGCTACCACCAAAAAAATGACAACAGGTATTTGACCAAAATGGCCAATATATACAGTAGAGCATCGATTATCCGACCCCCCGATTAACCGTCACATTGGTTAACCGACCGTTCTAGTTGGCAAATTTCAAATGTCCGCTAGTGATGTGGCGCTACAATATTTGGCTATGTCTTGGCTACTTTAATATTATTTTTGTTAAATTTTTGCATGTTTTTGCATGTTTTAGCTGGCATCAACGGCTCGACCATTGAAGGGAAGCCAGTATTTAAACGAGACTTAATTTTCTAATTATGAGTGGTTGTTTGTTTTGTTAGCAATAAAATAATTTAAAAATAATTTTTAACGATACAATAGCGACGATTATTATTTTAAAAAAATTTGTTAGGCTAAACATTGATGAAAATTCAACGCAAAGTTGGTTAATAGCAATACAGTAGACCCCCCTATAATGCTTAGATACGTTCCACGTTAATCGAATTTTACGTTGTAGGAATCATTAAATACATGAGCCAATTGCAACCCGATAGGTGTGAAGTTTACGGACTAAGGCTGTTTGAAAGGTTTTCTTCTATAAAATTAACCGATTCTAGACTAATTCCACTCAACATTTCCAAAACACATATAATTTTTTGGGAATAATCTGTATAAACTATAATATATACAAAAAATTCCGAGTGTGCACCGTTCGACTACGCCATTGCTCAAAACTTGTTTTCATCGCGAAACAGCGCACGAAACGGCGGCCGTGATTTCTGATAACGAATTTTTCGCAGAAAAATAACTTGACCTTTGACATCATTAATATAAATAATTTTTATGGCTGTTGAATAAGAAATGTTTCTTTCACAAGAAATGTATAAAATTACAGTACTGTATTAGACTTACGGTACCTAATTTACATACTGTACAGACGTAGTTAGCGTAAAAATCTCCGNAACGCTTTTATTATGATTTTATATTTATACAGAAAAAATTATAGGCAAAATATATAACAAAAGAAAAAGTATCAGCTTAAATATACTGTATATACAGTAGAGCATCGATTATCCGACCCACGATTAACCGTCACATCGGTTAACCGACCGTTGTAGTTGGCAAATTTCAAATGTCCGCTAGTGATGTGGCACTACAATATTTGGCTGTGTCTTGGCTACTTTAATATAATTTTTGTTAAATTTTTGCATGTTTTAGCTGGCATCAACGGCTAGACCATTAGAGGGAGGCCAATATTTAAACGAGACTTAATTTTCTAATTATGAGTGGTTGTTTGTTTCATGAGCAATAAAACAATTTAAAAATAATTTTTAACGATACAATAGCAACGATTATTATTTTAAAAAAATTTGTTAGGCTAAACATTGATGAAAATTCAACGTAAAGTTTGTTAATAGTGATATACTAAAATTAATCACATGGGATATACTAATATCCTAATATACTATACTAATAATGTATTTTTTTCCTTCTTTTCAGTTATCTGATTTTTTCAGTTATCCGACCAACCTGAGTCCCCAATTGAGTCGGATAATCGATGCTCTACTGTAATTCAATAAAATATTTATTTATTATAAAAATATATTTTTTCCATGGAAAAAAAACAAAATTACTTTCCAAACAACCCAATATATATTTTAAAATTGTGAAAATAGACAACATTGAAGACTTGTACAAAAAAAATCCAGCAATAAGCTACTTAACTTTCCTGGCACCACCATCTGTTACAATATTTTATTAAAAAGAACTTTTTATATTTTTAATTATTATAAAATGACAAAAATTTTAATTCTGAGGGTAGGAAGGAGTTTTATAAAAAACTGTAAATGCTAATAACCAGTAAAATCATCATTAAGTCCAACCCTACTGGAGATACACACAGCCCCCTTTATCTCTCCACTTCCTAGACCTTTAATTACCAAAATTTAATAGTACTGATCCCCTAATTAACATACCTCCCTGCAAAATTTCAACAATTTTTGACAAAATGAATGGGAGTTA
The DNA here is from genome assembly GCF_000671375.1 of Centruroides sculpturatus. Classification (NCBI taxonomy): domain Eukaryota; kingdom Metazoa; phylum Arthropoda; class Arachnida; order Scorpiones; family Buthidae; genus Centruroides; species Centruroides sculpturatus. The sequence continues at coordinate 93,899 of NW_019385541.1, read as the reverse complement.
TTAACCTTTCAACAGTGGACTAGTCGGATATGGTTCTATCTTCATTAGTGGAGAACAAACGTGGGAAATTTTTAAAGTATTTTTCCACACGTTTTTTCTCATTACTGTTTCAGAAAAAGATTTTGTAAACAGTTATTTCTAGTAAAGAAAACTCTTTTTTGTTGTTACATAATTCACTTTTCATGTGAATTTTTTTTCACAGTAGTTTTAGGCTAGTTTTTGGAGATACCCCTGAAAAGAATTTGACGACTATAGTCATTGCTCACTGCTGAGTGGTTAAGCTTTAAAAGTGAAAAAAATCATGCAACACAAACACACTAACATCCATATATACAAAAAAAACTCAAATTATTTGCATTTCTTGAAATTTCAAGGTCTAGAGTCCAAAAATGTAAAAATATTGGAGGAGTCATCTTTTTTTACAAATTGTCATATTTTGTTTGTTAACAGCAAAGAAAGTAAAAAGAAAAAACTTTTGAGACCTTCTAAATGTCCTTTCACAATCAATGGAACACAGTCAACACTGGTAGATTCAACCTTCCATTGTAGGCTCTTCCTATATATATTTATGTAAATTGTTTAATCTGCCAGTGTTGACAGTGTTCTAGTGATTGTGAAAGGACATTTAATTAATTTTATCGCGATTTTAATCTACCTTTAATGACGCACGATTAACATTTAATTGTTTTTTTATCAAATTTCATTCATCATTCTAAAGTTCTAGTGCACAGATTTTACTTTGGTAAAGTTACTTAAAGCTACTTTCTGATATCAAAAACGACCTNCGTTATAGTAATCCTTAAATACATGAGCCAATCACAGCCCAGCACGTGCGCAGTTTACGGACTACAGCTGTTTGAAAGGTTTTCTTCCATAAAATTAATCGATTCTAGACTAATTTCACTCAACATTTCCAAAACATGTATAATTTTTTGGGAATAATTCGTATAAACAAAAAATTGTAGGATTACTTACCGAGTGTGCACCGTTTGACGATGCCATTGCTTAAGCTTGTTTTTGTCGCGGAGCAGCGCACCAAATGGCGGGTGCGTTTCCTAATAAGTTATTTTTCTGCGAAAACTTTGTTGAACTTTGGAGACATCATTAATATAAATAATTTTTATGGCCGTTGAATAAGAAATGTTTTTATCACAAGAAATGTATAAAATTACAGTACTGTATTAGACTTACAGTACCTAATTTATATACTGTACAGACAATAGTAAACTCAACTTACCTGCCTAAACTCTCTGTAGCGTGTAAGTAGTTCAGCTGCTCATCCACTATTGGTCCAGATTTGACCAATCCTGTCGTGACACAAGTCGGCAATGACATTTTATCGCATTTTATGAGTCTCTTTTAGTGTCTTTGTACGAATACGGTCGCAATTTTTTCACCGCGATATACAAATCCGCATTATAGGGGGTCTACTGTATATACATGCAGCAGTAGTAAATAGTGTAAATTTTATAATGTATTTTCTATAGTTTACATTGATGATTTGATCTTAAATTTTAATTTTAAATTCTTATTACAAAAATATCTTTATCAAACACATGTTGATAATGACTTCAGCATACTTTCAATACAGCACTTTTGTGTTCATTATTAAAGCTTCTTTATGCTGCTCTGCTTACAATTTATAAGAATAATTTATTTGCATAATTTTGAGCAATGTTTTGTAAATAAAAATAATAATAATAATAATGTTGTTATTTATTATTATTACAGTTTATTTGTTTAATTATATATTTACACAAGTTCTTATTTAAAGACTTTCCATTCTAAAATAATGATAAGGTCAACCTTTCAATAAAACTAAAAAAAAAAAAGCTAATTCATAATTTATATTAATAATTACAGACTCAATTCCATCTACTCAACTTATATTACTAATTCAATTTAAAATATTTTCATTCTTACATAAAAGACTAAAATATATTTCATACAAATACATGAATGTAATTTTAATAAATTTTATCTGCCCATTATGTCTAAATAGAAAATAATTGTTTCAAATCTAATGTTTATTTCCTTGAAAAAATAATTTATAATTTATAGATTTTTTTAAAGTTATAAGTAAGAAAATTATAACTAAAGCATTTATTTCTCATCAATAAAAATATTATGAATCATCATTTATTATAAGCAACTTACTTAGTCCTTATTATTAACTCTCAATTATAACACTAGAAAATATAGTAAAGAAGTCTTTATTTTTATTTTTAACAGTATAAATTAAATTTAACAGTATAAATTAAAAATAAATTAAAACAAAAAAGTTTTTGTTTTAAAATTATTCATTTAATTTAAAAAAAGCTAAATAAAAAGTATTCAAAAATATAAATTTAAGATAATTATAAAATTACCTTTACATAGATTCTATAATTAAGATAATTACATTAAATTAAAATAATTAAGATAATTACATTAACTTTTAACTTTATAAGTATTTTAGAATAATATATTTTACTTGTTGCATCCATCCGCCTTGTTCTGATCTTTCTGCAAATCTTGGAAAAGCGGCATGAACAACTTGAATCAATATCAAAGGAGAGAGTGTTGCTCCAGATCTTTCCATTAATTCATATAAATCTCTCATGACTGTAAAACAAAAAAGCTTAATTAAAAAACTGCTTATTCAAATATATTTTAATATATAAAATAAATTTTAAAATTCAAAATTTTAAGGACAGAATTGAATATATGGGCAATTTTGTTCAATATATACAATCATGCATAAATATCAAATCAAAATAAAAAAAATAATATAACAAATAGGAAAAATATCTTGTAAGAATTAATTCAGATAATTTTTTCATTAAAATAAAATAAATTATAATAAATTTTTTAGCAGAAACAAAAAGGATTAGATTTTAGTAACTGTATCAATAAATATATATTGATGTTCTCTCTCAAACTACAAAAATTGAACTGACATTTACGAGGGATATGTGACCCATAAAGAAAGGTCCATAAATTACAATATACCATTGCCCTACATTTTTAGTGTGTTTACTCTAAGAACTTTTAAAATGTATATATTTTAAAAGGCTAATAAGAATCTCTTAATAGCACTTAAAATCAGTGAAGAATGATCCAGACAATCCATATTCCCATTTTAAAACAAAGGAAAGTGCATTCTGTCAAAAATCCTAAAAATTTTGATGAATAAATTGGATATGCTCTATTGAATGATGATACAGTAGAGCATTGATTATCCGACTCAATTGGGGACTCGGGTTTGTCGGATAACTGAAAAGAATGAAAAAAATACATTATTAGTATAGTATATTAGTATATCCCATGTAATTAGTATATTAATATATGGCTCTTAACCTACTTCGCATTAAATTTTCATCAATGTTTAGCCTAACAAATTTTTTTAAAATAATAATCGTCGCTATTGTATCGTTAAAATTATTTTTAAATTATTTTATTGCTCACAAAACAAACAACCACTCATAATTAGAAAATTAAGTCTCGTTTAAATACTGGCCTCCCTTTCATGGTCGAGCCAGTGTTGCCAGCTAAAACACACAAAAATTAAAAAAAAAAAATTATTAAAGTAGCCAAGACATAGCCAAATATTGTAGCGCTACATCACTAGCAAACATTTGAAATTTGCCGACTAGAATGGTCGGTTAACCAATGTGACATTTAATCGGGGGTCGGATAATCGATGCTCTACTGTATTTTCAACTTCTGGTACTGGCCAGAAATGGGCTATCCAGAAGAAAATTCAAATTTTTAAAATAAAATACACAGGTTCCTATAGTTCAGATTCCTATATGATGGCGAAAAAATTGCAACGGTATCCGTATAAACATGGTAAAAAACTCCTATAATTCGGTAAAACGTCATCAGGCAGTCGAACTACTTTCCGCTGTCCAGTGCCTCGATATGGAGAGTTTAGGCAGGTAAACTGAGTTTACTATCATCTGTACAGTATTATATATCAATTATACATAAATCAGGTACTGTATATATAATTATGTATTAATTTATTGTAACTTTATTATAATTATATATATACTTTCCGCCGTCTAGCGCCATGCTACGGAGAGTTTAGGCGAGTAAGTTGAGCTTACTATCGTCTGTACAGTTTGTAAATTAGGTACCGTAAGTCTAATACAGCACTGTAATTTTATACACTTCTTGTGAAAGAAACATTTCTTATTCAACGGCCATAAAAATTATTTATATTAATGATGTCTCCAAAGTTCAACAAAGTTTTCGCAGAAAAATAACTTATTGGAAATCGTGGCCGCCGTTTGGTGCGCTGCTCCGCGATGAAAACAAGCTTAAGCAATGGCGTCGTTGAACGGTGCACACTTGGTAAGTAATCCTACAATTTTTTGTTTATAGCATAGTTTATACAAATTATTCCCAAAAAAATATACGTATTTTGGAAATGTTGAGTCAAATTAGTCTAGGAATCGATTAATTTTATGGAAGAAAACCTTTCAAACAGGTGTAGTCCATAAACTTCACACGTGTCAGGCTGTGATTGGCAAGGTCTCCTAAAATATCAATTTCATAAAAAACAGAACGTATCTACCATCTTATAGGGAGGTTGACTGTACAACAGTTTAAAATTTAGAAAAATATATATATAGCCTACCAAACACTGAAAATCATTTGTGCATTCCTTTAAAGTGTAGAATCAAATTTAATTCTATTAAATGATGAAAATATATTAATTTTTTAAAAAGATCATGTTAAATTGAGCATATAGTTATTCTAAATTCATCTTTATAAGTAAACAATGAATATTTACTACGATTAATGACTAAATGACCACTGAAGTTGGCAATCTTCTTAAGTCTACTTTTTGAACAATTCAGCAATTTATAAAATTTTGTAAATTTTAATTAACAAAGTGTAAAAATTTGTGATTTAAACAAGAAAGAAGCATAGAAAGCAACAGGAAACTACTAAGCTTTATTACTAATGTAGCAATCTCCCTAGCAAGATGAACACAAGTAGAAATAGTGAGAAGAATGGCATTGGGGTTGCAACAATTCTAACTGCAACACCTTGCCCAATAGAGAAAAGGGGGCTCCCCAGAATATCAGCCTGTGAAGCCCCCACAGAGACTCTTGAAAATTGGACCTTGGAACATGAGGACCTTAAGGAAGATTGGAAAGCTGGAAAATCTGAAGAATGAGTGAGAGTAAAATGAGAAAGATCCCAAGTGGATTGGAGATTAGCCTTCAAAATGAAAATTAATGTTAACAAAACCAAAGTGATATGGATCAGAGAAAAGGAAAGAAAGGTCAACATCCATATACTGATGACAAAATGAAACAGGTTTAGATACCTGGGTGCTTGGTTTGACTAAGTGCAGAAGGGGGAAAGAACTCAATTTTTCCATGACATTCAAGTTCTCGTGTCTGCACCATCTACAATTTGTATGATTCTGGTGATAATTTATACCCATATTTAAATTTAATTTTCATCTTTTGAATTTTTCATAATAGCAAAATGTTCTTTTATTTTCCTTTTTTATTATAAAGAGAACAACATAAAGTAATGGTTTTAAAGTATTTTAAAATTGATTTATTTAAATTGGATGAAAAATCAGAAAAGTAAAAAAAGGATAACTATGAATTATATCAAAGTTTTATCAGAATTTATATTTTTTTATATAATTTTAATTATATTTGAAGCTGATGAATTAGATAGCAGACCTAAATGCACATCATGTATCTCAATGAAATTGTTGTCAGCAGTTTTAAATTCATTGTGAGTATAGAATCACTGAAATATATCTTCTGTGGTGCTCAACTGATAAAATTCTGACATATTCACTAATGTGATGTCAAATCAAAACTGTCAAATGATCAAGCTGATTTTGGATTTGTTCTACTCTCATTCCTCAATAAAGTTAAGATGGTAGATTGTTGTAAAAATGCCTCACATTATTTCTACAACAATGCATTGTGGTATGTTGATAATGATGAATCTTGTTGTGATCATTCATTTTTAATGGTCCCAACACAAATTTCACATAATGTCCTGGCTACTTATAAAGAACCTCAACACATTCTGTTTCATGACACACTACAAGCAGCCAGAGCATGAAATTTCTTGTTGTGGTTGTTCTTGTAAAGCCAAAACAAGAAATTCCAGTTATTTTTTTTTTCATTTACTGAGCATTTCCAATCTTTCAGCCTAACACACACAACTGTAGGAAAAATAGTAAAAACAATTATCACTTATCCATCCACTGCTACAGATCTTTCATTTCAGCATGTAAATTTAAATCTTTATATCTACCAAGATTCATAATGTATATGTTTTATAAACACTATTTATAGCTACTCAAATTAATATTAAATAAAAACAGATTAAAATAAGAATGTCAACATACCAGCTGTAATAGACTGAGAAGGTGTCAAATTTCCTAACATTGAATAGGTTCCTTGATATCTAAATATTAGACAAAAATGTATTATATAAATTTCATAAATTATTTTTTTTTATAAATAAATTTTCATTATATGTTGTTTATTATTATAAAATTAATTAAAACCACGTTGTTCAATTGACATTTCAATAAACTGAGTATTTAAATTAATTAAATCACTCAAATAACTTTTGAACAAAGACATCTGGAGTTATGGAATTACGTACTGGTATGGTAAAGTAACCATGCACTACCAGATGAGACTGATGAAAACTTCTCTAGTAGTAAAATTTGAAAATTAGCACTCCTACCTTGGAAACTATAAGAGATACAGGAAAAAAGTAAATAAGACAGTTACAGAGCATCATCAAATTAGTAGGAAATGATATTTTACTGAAATAGATGACACAAATAAAAAACTGGAAACTATGCACAATACCATCAAGGCACCAATACAATATCACATCATCAAAATTTGTATGCAAGTAGTACATTCTCATATGCAAAAGATGGTCATGACATGACTTTGCTCCTGCAAATAAAAACTTAGGCAGGGCAATGAGAAAATAATCATCAATCATCAAATTATCCTTTTCTTTTCTGTGAAATGTGAGACAGGAGTGCTAACTTATAAATTTTACCATTATGAAAGTTGCCATAAGTCTCATGTGGTAGTGCATGATCACTTTATCATACCAATACCTCACTCCTATTGTTGCAGTTATCTTCATTCAAAAATTATTTGGGTGACTTAAAACTTTATTGTGCATCCTATGTATATTACATTATATTTTATATAACAAATTAATTTTTTAAATTAAAACTACTCAGAGTAAAGAAAAAATGAAAGGGTATAATAAAAAGACATTAAAACACACTGATTACAAACATTCAACTTTTAAAAATAATTTACAGTAAAAATTATTGTTCTTTTTCTAATTATTTAAAGCACTTCATACTTTTTTCCCCTCTAGCAATTTGTTATTTTAATGCTGCTGTTTTTCAAACATATTTAAAATCCATTTTTAGGCAACTACACAGAGAATATCACAGCTTACATACCAAAATATTTCAAAATTATGTAATGTTCCATATTCAAATTTCATGATTTGTCAGTGAGATGATACATTTGAACTTTAGGAATGTGTGTTCTTTTTTAGAATGTAAGTTGTAATAATTTATGTATGGTTGCCTGAAGATGAGTGTTAAATGTGTCTGAAAACATTAGCATGGAAACAATAAATTAATAGAGAAAGAAAGCTTGGAGTGTTTTAGACAATTAGAAAAATATCTATCATTTTTTACTCTTCTAAGCAATAAACTCTTTTGCTTTGATAATTTACAACATATTTCTAAAATTAATTGAATTTGTAGTAACATAATTATTAATTTTAATAATTGTAATGTTCTTTTCTCTTTCTTCTTTAGATTTCATAGCAGATCAAACTTTTTCATACTATAAGGTGACAGGGTCAATGAACAGAAGATAAAACTAACAGCAGTAGAAATAGATGCATAAAAATCTAGAATAAAAATGATAGGAAATGAGATGAAGATGGAGAAAAGCATAATACAAATAATACAGGAAGAACATCAGAATGGCATGTCAGAAGAATGCATGGAGTTATAACTCAAATGGTGGCAGAAAATACCGGAATTACTGGAAAAAATAAAGAAAAAGATAACAGTTAGATTGGCTCACTGGAATACCATGCTTTAGAAATTGGAAAAAAGTATGAATGAATTTTCCTCCTGATAATGCCTTTATCAAACTCAATGTACTTCTTGCTTTTCACACCGCTTGTCTTGCCTGGTGTACGTACGGCACTCATTTTTTTTTTCACAAATCATACGAAATACACTCACCATACTAACACCCATGCACATGGATACAAGCTCAATTGTATTCTGTACCAACTTTTCTGGATACTATTTACAAACAGTGATATAAGTATTCAAAACAATCTGTTTTTCACCACTGTTTAACAGCTAGTCTTTCTTGTGCCTGGTAAACAATATCTCACTCCTGATCAGCCATCTCACATATCAAATATACAGCTTATATACACAGAAATGTAATTCATATACTGTATATGAATTACATATATATATATATATATATATATATATTCCATGAGACACTGAGAATTCCTAAATCCTTTACTCGGTCTACATTAAAGTTTTCATACTTATTCTCTGGGAGTTCGGACTAAATATAGACGACCACCAAAACCTGCATACACCTGATTTAACAGTATTAACTTTTAATGTCTTTGCTCGACCGCACCAGATTTTTCACTATTATTTCCTGGGACACAATCAATGTGTCTGTGTAATGTGAATAAAGTTCACATTACACAGACACAACAACTACAAGAAGTTTCAGAGAAAGCGGTTGCAATGATAATAAATCGGAANGAATTTTTTAAAAGGAAAAACTTTTGAGGATGAGAACAATGTAAAAAAGGCTATTTCTGAATATTTTGATTCAAAACCGAAATCATTTTACAAAGACGGGATTAAAAAGCTACCATCAAGATGGCAAGAAATTGTACAAAATAATGGTGAATACATTATAGATTGAAATAAGATTTAATTAAAATTTTTTGTTGCTTTTTTTGTAGATAAAAATACACACGAACTGATGGACTCTCCTGATATATATATATATATATATATATATGCCTCTTACAACGCAGTAGTTATGTTCCTTGAGAATACCGCATTGTGGGAAATCGCGTTACAGGAGACACCAACTTAATATAAAAACTTGGATTCGGTTCTAAAAAGAGAAAAACTTGGTGTTTGAATGGCATTTTTAAAATTTTTCAAACCAGCCATTGCTAGCCCCTAATTTAACACTAGTTTCATCAGCTGATGACTGTCCCATTTGTTTTAAATAATCAAATATTTTTAAGGCTTTGTGTTTAAGTGCACTTTTATTTAAAGGCAACCGTTTCTACCCATAATATTAGCACTTGTTCCATTTTTTCCATTATAGGTGCTCTCAGACGAGCAACATTTTTTGCAAGAATACATGATCCGAATGCGACCAAATTCCTAATCTTTTCTTCCGATTGCTTAATCGACTGAATAGTTGACTCATTTAAATTAAAATGCCTACCAATCTCAGCTATCCGCTCTTGATTTTTAATTCAATCCAAAATTTCTATCTTTGTTTGAAGAGATATAAATTTCCTTTTTAACGACGGTTTTTTTCATTCGGCATTGTTAAGGCTAGAATTTTTTTCAATCAGTTTTGTGGACAGTAAAAATCGCAAAAAATAACTTCCCTTCACTATGTTGTTAAAAATGTATACCCAATAGAAGTTTATACTTATTTTGGAACATTTTTGTGATCCAGGCCTATTGAAAGTATAAATGATCAAAAATTTAGTGATATATTTCAGTGTTTAAGGTAACTGATGCACATCTGCCTAGAAATCAGTCTTTCCCTGAAATTTTCACGGGAATGACATGTCAACATCGACAAACAGCTGTTTTCAAGGACATTTAGCTCTGTACACCAAACTGTGGCTTCTATCACGTGATCTGTTGCGAGTTTTCTGTTATGTGAAAGATAATTTGTTTCTAAATACCGTAAACCGCGTTGTAAGAAAATTTCCGCATTTTTCCCAAACGTGTTGGAGCGAAAACACATTGTAAAGGTACTGCATTGTAGGAGTTATTTTATATATATATATAAAATAAACAAATCATAGAATAATAAACTTAAAATATTTCAAATATAAAATGTATATCCTAATTCAAATATTTAAAACTCATAATTCAAAATTTTGCCATGATGATTTGCCAAATTTAAAAAATTGTTAAAGTTCTTTGTTAGTAAGTTCAAATATTTTAAATAAAATTTTAAAGTATTTAAATTTACAAATACTTACGATTTTAGTGCTTGAATAAGTTCTGGCACTACTTTTAAACATTGCACCGTAGCATTAATGTAACATGTATTTCCAACATTAGTTAAACCAGTTGGCAATTCCATCTACATAATAACAACAAATCTAAATTTAAAAATATCTAATTTTTTAAAAGTACAGTAGAGCGTCGATTTTCCGAAAGTCAATCATCCAAAACGTCAATCATCCGAAAGAATTTCAGTCGGCAAATTTAAATTTTTGCCAGTGCTGTGGCGCTTCAATCCTTGGCTATGTCTTGGGCTACTCAAATATTTTACGTTTTTGATACTAAATTAATATCTGAAGTATAACTTTTTATATTTTTCAATATATTTATTTTGTTTGTACAAAATAAAAAAAATTTTTTAACAATACAATAGCCTTCATTAGGCTTAACATCGACGAAAATTCAATGCAAAACGACACGCAACGGATAAAAATTTCGACATGGATACATTAAACTATTTTTTCGTACATAAATCAGTTATCCGAAATATCAGTTATCCGGACAACCCCAGTCCCCAATTGATTCGGAAAATCGACGCTCTACTGTAAATCATAAAATTTAATTGACAATTGTCAGTTATATTATCCATATGATTTTTTATGCATGTAACATATTTGAAGTCATTTGTTACACATTTACATTAAAATGGCATTACATACCACATTTTACAATTAAAATTACAGAACTGTCTTTTGGTGGGTTTTTTTTTAAAAGACAGTTCTATAATTTTGGTTGTTATACATTTGTTACACTAATTTCTTGTGTTTTACTAAATAAATTTTTTTAATCAAAATAATTATAATTCACTTTCTACCTGAAATCACAAATTTTGGTTTTTCTTTATGGATCTATAGACGCAATTTGTTCACTCTGGTTTTTTCCTTTTTATGTATTTTGATAGTTGAAGATCAAAAGGAAATTTGGAACAGTTTAAACAAATTATTATAAAAAAGTGGTTGTAGTTATCAAATATACTTTTAGTTTTATACAATACAGTAGCTCCTTATTATATCATTCATTTGAATATGTTGCACTTTTTTGTCTTCCAAATAAAAAAGCACTTTAGCTAGTAATTTTTAACAAATCAATAGCTACTGAATTTCTGCATCCAATTGCTGACCTTGAAAGTATCATTGTATAAAATACAACCTGCAAAAAAGCAAGTTGGCACAGAGATTGAAAATACCCTGTAAACAAAATGGATGTATAGATACATTGGTTATGTTGTGCCATCCAATATATTGTGACAGCCAGGATTTGACAAAAAAATTTTGAGAGAAAAATAAAATTTTTCCAGTGAAAAAATAACTTAATTATCAGAGAATATGATCATATCTTTCGCTGGAGTCACTTCCTTTTCCAGATGACACATCAAATGTGTCACCGGAAACCTAACAACAAAAAAAATTACCAAAAAAATGGGCAGGAGAAGAAAGAAGGAAAAAAAGGAAATGTCCAATGACGACATGGAAAGTTCGGCCAACAACGAGAGTTCTCCAATCCACCTCCTTGAGAAAGGATATTCGAGTGTGCTCCCCCATTGCCAATCCTGTCCTCCACTGCTATTCATCGAACCATAGCTTTTTGTACTGGACATTCGAACTATACCCGCGAGGAACCCTACAAACTTGAATTTTTTCACTCGTTCATCAAGTGATCTATGATAGTCCAACCTTGATTTCAACTCATCAATTAAGTTTATCAAGATATTTATCACCGTGTGCAGAAATTTAAACACTCTCACGGCTAGGGTCCCATTTCAATAGTATTTTTTTTGCTGTACAGAAGATCCATTAAATATGTTACACTATAAAAAGTCTTATCAATTTTGTTACGCTATATAAAGCTATAACGGAAATGCTATGCGTTATGCTATGTATATATATCTAAATGTAAATAAATAAATGGGTATTTGTTTATGTAAAGCTGTAGTTGAGCACATTCCTCCGGATATGCTGTCTCTCATATGTCCTACATCTGAAATCTGACTGCAAACCACTTGCGTGAACCAAAATGAACAACCATTGAGGTTTCTGTGTCTGTCCTTAAGACACAGTGGTGTCAGTCCTGATGTAAGCATCGTTGATCCTGTGTCAACCCTTCAGTCACAATATTGTTCATTTGGTTTGTCTCCTGACATGAGTAATACAGGGTGTTTCAAAATGAATATTGGGGTTTTAAAGCTTTATAGTATTTATTACATTTAAGTTACAATTATAAATAAGACATCAAATGAAAGAGCAACTCAAACAGTTTTGTTGGGTACACCTGTGATGCACTGTTTCCTCTGTCTTCCGTTAGAAAGCATTAGTAGCAAAGCGCTTTCTAACAGCAACTAGTAAACAGAAAGCTTTTTGTGTTTTACAGTTTGCAAGGACTGAATCTGTAGTTATGGTGCAATGTGCATTCCGTATTAAGTTCTGTTGTAATCATCCAAGTAATAACAACATTCATAGATGGTATCATCAGTTTGAAGACACTGGCTGTCTTTGTAAAGGGAAGAGTATGGGACGACCAAGAGTGACTGAAGAACATGTTGAATGAGTGAGAGAGTCTTTCACGCGTAGCCCCAAGAAATCAGTGCGGAAGGCTAGTTGTGAATTAGCATTGCAAGTGATGTCTGTGTGGAGAGTTTTAAGGAGATGCTTACAACTATGTCCTTATCATTTGCAGTTGTTACAAGTTCTAAAGCTTACAGACTATGGTTTACGTGCCAACTTTGAAAAAAGGAAATGTTGCTGCACGACGACAAAGATTTTCTGGATCGTGTCATCTTCAGTGATGAATTGACATTTCACCTAAGTGGAAATGTGAACACTCATAATGTGCACATTGGGGTCAGCAAATCCCCAGGAGATGGTACAGTTGCAATGAGACTCCCCAAAATTGAATGTTTTTTGTGCCATATCCTGACAAAGTTTATGGGCCTTTCTTTTTCAGTGAAGCAACTGTAACTAGTGTTTCATATCTTGATGTGCTACAACTATGGCTCTTTCCCCAAGTGGAAAAAGCCAAACCAGAGAACTTTATTTGGCAGCAAGATGATGCGCCGCCTCACTGGCATAACTCGGTACATGATTGGTTAAACGACATTGTACCCAACCACTGGATTGGGCGCCAGGGGGCAGATGAGAGCTCGTTTTGCATGGCCTCCATGTTCACCTGATCTGACGCCATGCGACTTTTACCTTTGGGGGTTCATAAAGGACCATGTGTATATGCTTCCACTACCAGCTGACCTACCTGACTTAAGAAACAGAATTGAAGCAGTTGTTACAACAATTACTCCAGACACACTGATCAAGGTTTGGGAAGAACTTGTCTATCGACTGGACGTGTACCATGTGATGAATGGTGCTCACGATGAACACTTGTAGGAAAAACTGTTTGAGTTGCTCTTTCATTATTTATAATTGATTAATACTACAAATATAATTAATAAATACTACAAAGCCTTAAAACCCCAATATTCGTTTTGAAACACCCTGTATAAGGAGCTAATGTATTATGAAATTTGCATAGATTAATGTGATGTATTAACAATTTTTCAAATTCTAACTGGATGACTTATTAGTACATAAAATCTCACTAATCGCAAAAATTAGTCTATGTGCACTTGATGAAGATTCCATTGTTTGAATTTCCTGATAAAAGTCTTCAGAATAGGTCAAAACTGTTAGATAATTTTGACAACTGCTGGATTAATTTTCAAGGTTAGTGAGATTTTGTATATTAATATATAAATCATATATAAAAACATCACATTAATTATTGTAATGTTTTGATAAAACAGTTTTCAATGCATAATAATTTGCTAAATGCATTTGCAGTTTATGGTATTATATGAGATTTTGAACGACACTAATTTCATCTTTATAAAATAAAAAAAAATGAAGTAGAAGCTCCATATTCATGCATTCTTTATTCAGAGTTTGGTACTTAAAACAATTTTTCACATTTGCTTATTCATGGAAGAATTAACAAAATTAATAAAACAATGAATAAAACAGCATGATTTTTAATCTTTTTATCTTAAAAGGTATTTTACTGAAATTCATATTTTCAACCATCAGAGTGGATATTATTTTTACTAATAGATACTATTTTTAGTTTCTGGAGTTATTCCGCAACATGAACCTATGAGGATAGTAAATGTGTTTTATAGTAGTATGCATTGTGGATGCTAGTTTTATGAGGAAATTTTAAAGTTCTTTTATCTTTAAAATTTCCTCATAAAAGATTTTAATTTCCTCACATTTTAAAAATATTTATCTTTTTTAAAAACTCTTTTATCTTTAAAAAATATTTATAAATCAGCAATGTTGTCTAAACAAACTATTAACAAAATATCAAAAAGACCAAATATAATGATGTCCCTCAAAGACAAAATTAAAGTATTAGATTATTTGCAGAAAGAATTAGCAGCTACAATTGCTCATGCTCTGCTTGTAAATGAATCTATCTTAATACACATTAAAGAAAAAGACAAAGATTAGACATCTGACAAAAATCATCTTCATTTACAAGGAACAAAAAGATAATTAAGACTGTCAAAGACCCAACAATTAAAAAACAGGAAAAACTTCAAATATCTGGACTTAAGATCAATCTCAAAAAATTTTTCTTTGAGTGGCCTTAATGGATGCCTGGGAAAAATCTGCACAAGTTTAATATAGTTTTTACTTTGGAAAAAGAAAACTTAATAGTCATTTGAAAGGTGACAAAAAGCTGTACATCATCTTTTATTTCTGTAATTCTATGAATTCCAACTGTCAAACAGTCAATTTGACTTCAGGTGTGTGTGATGAATGTCTTTTAAAAAGTTAAAATATATCTATCTATATATAATTTTATTACTTGAAAATGTTAATTATTGATGCTTTCATCTGAATACTTCTGTAAAATTTTTTATAAGATATTCATATCTTACTCATCCAAGAGTAATCAGATTCATCAATTTTAATAGATATATTATTACTATTTACATAATATCAAAAAATATACTAAAATAATTATTTTCCTTAATTAAATATTTTTCTATACTTACAGCACTTGCCAATTCATTTTCAGTCATGTCTTCAACAAATAATGGCTTTTCAGTTGGTTCCACTGGTAATTCTTCACTTGTTCCCATCATAAGAAAGGTTAAACCCTGAAATATATAACAATATAAATAAAAATTGTTCTAATAAAAATTAACAGCTTCAAATTAAATGATAAAATATATTATTAATCACAAAATGTAAAATGTTTATTGATTTCATAAAATTTTGCTATTCAAATTGAAAATACTAAATTTTGAATGCACAGGAACCTTATTGAACCTTATATGGATAAAATATATTATATGAAAATTCAAAATCTAATGCATGTACAAGTTAATTTATTTTTCATCATCAACTAAACACAAAAGAAATGAATATCATATTTCATTCAAATACAAAATTTGACAATCATTTATTTATGCAATGTTTTAAACCAAAATTTACAAAATCAGTTTTTAATGAAATTTTCATAATCTTGTAATAGTATTTTTTTGAACATATTAAAATAAATACAGTGATACCCCGAACTTACACGATAGGTGGGACCAAGCGATAACCGCGTAAGTTGAACTTGCATAAGTTGGAGTATAATTTTGCAATTTGTGTAAAATCCAAGTCGGTTGTATGTAAGCCAATAAATGTTCTTGTTAATCTTATCTCGTCTTTTGATTCGTTCATGGTTACAAGAAATCACCATATAGAGTCTCTCAAGTCTCCGTAGATATAACAAACACAGAAATAAATAACACAAAATAAATTGTGGCTACGTGTTGATTCCGCACGACACATCCGAACGTGTAAGCTGAACAATAGTGTGGGGGGAGAGAGTAATCAAGAGTTGCGTGGCGCTCAAACAAAAGATGAATGGGCAAGATTTGAAAATCGTGTAATTCTGGGTTTGCGTAAGTCGGGGTAGTGTAAGTCGAGGTATTACTGTATTTGAACAGACAACAGTTAGAATTTCTATTTTCCAAAACAAGCAGTCATAAATTTTTGCTAATAATGTTATAAGGTTGCTGAGGGGGGGGGGGTGGAAATATCAAGATGGTTGAGGGTCGCAAAGAGTCATATGTGAATGCAATGGTCACCGAGACAGACTCCGTGGTTACAACAAATCGTTTATTTGACATGAAATAAGCTTACAAGATTTCTGCAATCTTGGAAGTCTAAGTCAGCAGCAGCCTCTGAGTCTTCCTCTCTTTTCCAAGATAGTCCCAAATAAAGGAGAACCCCTGGTTCACAAATTACTTCCCTTGGCATCTCCAGGATGATGCAGTCGACTTCTAGTGATGGGAAGATGTAGATCCAAGGAAGAGAAATGAAGATGAAAATGGGCATAAAACACAAACAACATTTGGTCTGAAACTCAGAACTTTTGGGAGAAGCAGCTGCCACATCCTCGGATTCCCAAATTTTTTATTACCGTATTAGCCCGAATATAACGCGATATTTTTTGACCATTTATTTTCCGTTAAAAAATCGACTCGCATTAAATTCGCGGTTTAAGTAATGGAATGTAATATAAACAAGGACATTTTCCTACAGAGGTTGAAACGCGACTGAACGTCCAACCAATTCCTAGCTTGATCGACCACTTCAAAACAACCATGTGATCTAGTTAGTAGGCCTGTGCTTTTGTTTGCATAGCGCTACTATAGTAAGGCTATGTCTCTGCTTGTTAACGTCTCACGCAACTGTTTTGTTTCATTTGTTTTATTGCTCTAGTGACTAGCGACAGTTACTTTACATTTTTCTTTATTGCCCATAAAAAATGAGTGTGAGTAATAAAGGTAGTGTTGAGAAGAAAGGCTCATCAAAGAGTCAAATAAATAAAGGTACCAGGAGAACCTACAATATGAATTTTAAAATTATGGTTGCAAACAAAGAATGCAAATTCTTCAAGAAAATCTTTTAGTGTACCTAAAAAAGGAAGGTTTAATGAAGTTGAGCAGCGAGTGTTAAAATTCATAATAGAAAAGTGAAATGAAGGGTGCCCAATATCCAGTGAAGTCATAAGATTTAAAGCGTTAGAAGAGGCTGCTAATTTAAACATTCCTAGAAAGGACTTTAAGGCAAGTATGGATTGATGTAAAAGAATGATGAAAAGAAACGGTTTATCACTATGACGGCGGACAACTGTCATGCAAAGACTTCCTGACGACTTTAATGAAAAATTGTTGGCTTATCAGGGCCATGTTATATCATTACGCAAAAAGCACAACTACAGTCTTGGAAATATGGGAAATTCAGACCAAACACCAGATTATTTTGACATGCCTTCCGACCTTATGGTAAATAAGAAAGGTGAAAAAACGGTCTTATTGAAGTCAGCTGGTTATGAAAAGTCCAGAATTACTGTTATGCTTGCTGTTACTGCTGACGGACAAAAGCTTTGACCTTACGTTATATTGAAACGTAAAACAATGCCCAAAGAAAAGCTGTGTCCAGGAATTGTTTTTTGGGTCCAAGAAAAAGATTGGATGACAGAGGAGTTGGTATTAGACTGGTTGAATGTAATATGGGGGAAACGGCCAGGTTCTCTGAGAAACTCCCGCTCCACGCTAGTCCTTGATGCATTTCGAGGCCACTTTACGACAAGTATTAAGGAAAAAATTGAGGAATTGTGTAATGTCAACTCTGGTGTAGATTGGGCCTAAAATCTGACTTCTGACGCCAGTGTAAGGTTTCTGACATTAAGGGGGAATAAAGTCTATCTTGCGTCAGAACGAGCCTAAGGGAAACCGCACATGTGGGCAGTGGAGAAGGAGGCAAATGAAGAACAAGTGTTTTACAAAAGAAAACCCGTTTATTTGTTCGAATTCATGCTTACATCGATATTGGACAATTCCAAATCTCAGTGCTCCTGTGAACAGCAAAAGTTCGGGTGATCGGTCGCAGCCCGGGCGGACGAGAAGGATCACTGGACGATACAGATGTTCGCTGTTAAGCTACGGTGTCCTGGGTGATCGGCGGTTGCACAATACAATCTAAATCACAATGGTGGGCTTAATCCAGAGGAGACTCCCTTTCGACCTTGAAGTTCCAATTTTTATAGTTTTTCCCCACTATTCGGATTGGTCCCTCGTCCCATTCCTCGCTTCCCGATTGGTCTCTCCTTTGTCTCCAGGTGCAAGACAAAACTTTTTCAGGTCGCGGGAAAGGTCAGATCCGAGGTGTCCATCTGATACCTCTTTGTCGACTCTGCTCGGTGACTGTTTATAAAACAATAACACCTGCACTCATAACTCAAGCCGTTATTTACCATTCTTTTGACGTCTAAGAATTTAACGATCATTTTCATATATCAAAAATTTCCCTTTTTTTTGTTCGAAAGGTTTATCTTGGCCAACATTTTATAAACACACAAGTCAAAGATGTTTATGAGCGCTTGTGTTAGAGTTTGTCTTCCACTAAGACCTTGACAGATAATTTGACACATACTCGAGCCGTTCCGAGTCTCGTTGTTTACATCTTGTGTCACGCAAGAGAATTTCACAGTTTACTTGAGTTTGAACCTCGTCTGGGAACCCACAATTGAATTCCGATTGAATTCTCAGTTGCAAGTCTTGGATGTGGTGGTTAATAAACCATTAAAAGAGAATTTTCGAAAAGAATATAACAATTGGCTATTATCGGGCAATCATCCATTGATATCTTCAGGAAAAATAAAAAAACCCTCAGTCTCTCTTTTAGGAGAATGGATTGTGACTGCCTGGC
Source organism: Centruroides sculpturatus (assembly GCF_000671375.1). NCBI lineage: Eukaryota > Metazoa > Arthropoda > Arachnida > Scorpiones > Buthidae > Centruroides > Centruroides sculpturatus. The sequence goes on along the minus strand of NW_019385541.1, from coordinate 74,798 downwards.
AGAAGATCAAACCTGAATTGATAGTTAAAGGTTTCAAGAAATGCTGCATTTCCAATGATTTAAATGGGACGGAAGATGACATTTTGTGGGAGACTGAAAGCGTGAATGAAAATACTGATGATACCGATGTGACATCAANACTGATGCCTTCTTTAACAAGATAAATGAGTTTACTTTTGTTTTCTATAATCATCACATCATAGTGATTCAGCAACCAATAGTCCCTGGGTTCCTTCTTAGTAGTCATTTTGGCTTTTTGTACATTATTTATTAACTTCTGGTAAGTAGTTTCGGTTAATACTGTTTTTTGCAGCATTAACTCAAATTTTGAACAGTTTATCATTGAATCATTGTTTCACGTCTATAGACCATGACACCTTCTTTAACGCTACAGCTTGCTCCTCCATTTTCATGGAGCACAGTAAAAAACTAATTTTTTGTTGAACAAATTTAAATAAAATTGCATATTTTGACACTCCTGAACAAACTGCAAAGTGTTAAAAATGACGTGCCTTGCCACGTGATATTCGAAACAAAATGGAGATGTATTTCATACTTTGCCGGTTTCTCATCTGGCATTGTATAGAATGCCTAGGAAATTTGTAAAATATGAATCGTTTTATAGATTGCCGGCTAGTTTTAGGCATTATATACAATGCCTATATTATATACAAATCAGGCATTCTATAAAATGGCTGATTTCGAACTTTGCCGGTAACATATATACATTTAATTAAGTCAGGACGGGTTGGAAATCGCAATAAAAAATGTAATTTTTGAAAAATATTTTAAAATATACGGCCAGCTAGTATTCACTATTTTAAACCCTTTTCCTCCTGTAAATTTTATGAGAATGTTCCGCAAAAGATGATACCAGCTGTTCTCAAGGTCATCCAGATGTAAACACAATTACTCATCAGCATCAGATTTTGCGGAAAGGGGAGACAACGAAAAATAACTTTGAAGCTTTCTCTTCAAAATTAACACATTTCTTTCATTTTTTTTTTTTTCAGTTTTAAGTATTTTTAATGCTTAATTAAAAATTCCTGAACAAAAATTGTACATCAAGAGTACAATATGAATCGTTTTATAGATTGCAGGCTAGTTTTAGGCATTATATACAATGCCTAAAAATTGTACAATAACAATCAATAAATATTTTAAAATAGCAATTCATTGATTGTTATTTACATTGCAATTCATTGATTGTTTTCATGTGAAGACCCATATATGATTAAAATACATGAGAAAAAATATGTTGAAAAAATAAGGGGTCATCTTTAAAAAAAATAAAAGTGGAAATTTGGCATAACTCACTTAAAATACAGTAATCAATAATAATTGGCAATTTATTTAAACTTTCACTATATTATTACTTGAATAATAAATAAAAAATTAATAAATACTATTAAGGATACGTCACATCAAAAGTACCGCCAAAATACTGGTCGATAAAATTATTATATTTTTGTTGATTTCCTTCACTGCAAGAACCATTAGAAGGATCATTCAAGGGTGGTAATTTCTGCTGCAACATTCTCATAATTTCTGTCCAAAATTCATTTGCATCCTGATTTTAAAAAATTTTTACAGATTATTCTGTATTATTATATTTTATTATATATTATTCTGTATTTTCCAAATTAATAACATAAAATTTCTAAAACATTTAATTCTTTTCATGTATTTATATACAGTACTTATTACCAGAATAGACAATACTAAAAACAAGTTTACTTTTAAAGAAATAATAAATGTTTATACAATCTTATGAAGTGCATATTGGATAACATCTCAATACAATTAATTTTATTATCTGTTATGTTAAAATATTTTTAAGTAAAACTTAGTGTCTGTATCTGTGTACATAAATCTAGTAATAAAGATAGAAGATAGAATATGTAATAAAGTAATCATGCTGATGACTTTATTACATATTCTATCTTCTATCTTTTAGCATATATGAATATTCTATTTTCTTAAACTTAATATAAACTGTAAAAGCCTAAATTAAGTAGATGAAAACACTCTTGTGTCAATCAATTTGTTTGTTTACAACAAATTGTTTCTAAAAATTTAAATACATTAATAAATCATTTTAAGTTTATCATCAAATCAAAATAATAGTCAATTATTCATATGGAAGTACAGTCAACCCTCCTATAATGCGGTATATACATTCCACTTTATACGAATTTCGCGTTATAGTAATCCTTAAATACATGAGCCAATCACAGCCCAGCACGTGCGCAGTTTACGGACTACAGCTGTTTGAAAGGTTTTCTTCCATAAAATTAATCGATTCTAGACTAATTTCACTCAACATTTCCAAAACATGTATAATTTTTTGGGAATAATTCGTATAAACAAAAAATTGTAGGATTACTTACCGAGTGTGCACCGTTTGACGATGCCATTGCTTAAGCTTGTTTTTGTCGCGGAGCAGCGCACCAAATGGCGGGTGCGTTTCCTAATAAGTTATTTTTCTGCGAAAACTTTGTTGAACTTTGGAGACATCATTAATATAAATAATTTTTATGGCCGTTGAATAAGAAATGTTTTTATCACAAGAAATGTATAAAATTACAGTACTGTATTAGACTTACAGTACCTAATTTATATACTGTACAGACAATAGTAAACTCAACTTACCTGCCTAAACTCTCTGTAGCGTGTAAGTAGTTCAGCTGCTCATCCACTATTGGTCCAGATTCGACCAATCCTGTCGTGACACAAGTCGGCAATGACATTTTATCGCATTTTATGAGTCTCTTTTAGTGTCTTTGTACGAATACGGTCGCAATTTTTTCACCGCGATATACAAATCCGCATTATAGGGGGTCTACTGTATATACATGCAGCAGTAGTAAATAGTGTAAATTTTATAATGTATTTTCTATAGTTTACATTGATGATTTGATCTTAAATTTTAATTTTAAATTCTTATTACAAAAATATCTTTATCAAACACATGTTGATAATGACTTCAGCATACTTTCAATACAGCACTTTTGTGTTCATTATTAAAGCTTCTTTATGCTGCTCTGCTTACAATTTATAAGAATAATTTATTTGCATAATTTTGAGCAATGTTTTGTAAATAAAAATAATAATAATAATAATGTTGTTATTTATTATTATTACAGTTTATTTGTTTAATTATATATTTACACAAGTTCTTATTTAAAGACTTTCCATTCTAAAATAATGATAAGGTCAACCTTTCAATAAAACTAAAAAAAAAAAAGCTAATTCATAATTTATATTAATAATTACAGACTCAATTCCATCTACTCAACTTATATTACTAATTCAATTTAAAATATTTTCATTCTTACATAAAAGACTAAAATATATTTCATACAAATACATGAATGTAATTTTAATAAATTTTATCTGCCCATTATGTCTAAATAGAAAATAATTGTTTCAAATCTAATGTTTATTTCCTTGAAAAAATAATTTATAATTTATAGATTTTTTTAAAGTTATAAGTAAGAAAATTATAACTAAAGCATTTATTTCTCATCAATAAAAATATTATGAATCATCATTTATTATAAGCAACTTACTTAGTCCTTATTATTAACTCTCAATTATAACACTAGAAAATATAGTAAAGAAGTCTTTATTTTTATTTTTAACAGTATAAATTAAATTTAACAGTATAAATTAAAAATAAATTAAAACAAAAAAGTTTTTGTTTTAAAATTATTCATTTAATTTAAAAAAAGCTAAATAAAAAGTATTCAAAAATATAAATTTAAGATAATTATAAAATTACCTTTACATAGATTCTATAATTAAGATAATTACATTAAATTAAAATAATTAAGATAATTACATTAACTTTTAACTTTATAAGTATTTTAGAATAATATATTTTACTTGTTGCATCCATCCGCCTTGTTCTGATCTTTCTGCAAATCTTGGAAAAGCGGCATGAACAACTTGAATCAATATCAAAGGAGAGAGTGTTGCTCCAGATCTTTCCATTAATTCATATAAATCTCTCATGACTGTAAAACAAAAAAGCTTAATTAAAAAACTGCTTATTCAAATATATTTTAATATATAAAATAAATTTTAAAATTCAAAATTTTAAGGACAGAATTGAATATATGGGCAATTTTGTTCAATATATACAATCA
>NW_019385541.1:32658-70639 GCF_000671375.1 Centruroides sculpturatus | reverse complement strand
AGGCGATGTATGAAATATGCGATGTGACATCAACGAGTTCTCATTCTGAAAACAGTTCAGATTCTGAATAAACATTTCCGTTTTTTGTTGTTACTTACGTAATATTAATTTTATTTTACATTACTTAATTTTATTGACATGAATGTAACCTGTGTTATTAGCTATAATTACCTAAATAAATGCTTATCTAATTGAATTTTACTTTCTTTGAATTCTTTTATGAGTATTATTTTTTTCTAAATATCTTTATGAAAATTTCGGAGTGCATTAAATTCGGGGTTGCGTTATATTCAGGCTAATACGGTAATTTCTATCCTTGATTGCCCATTCCGATTGGTCGCTTTTCCTCGTTCTCACTTTCTAAGAGTTTGATCACTCGTTACTAAATGTAATGAGATATCAGCTTAGATCACAGGAGAGATCAAAACTGATGTTTAATTCAATCCCCAATGATCTTAGGACTTACATTCTTCTATTGTTTAAAACTTCATGTAACATTTTCATTGAAAAAAAATTATTTCTAGCTTTATTTTTTTTTTCCTTTAAAAGAATAATTTTAACACGAATTTTAGTAAAGATTCAAATTTGTCACAATGTTATATAAAATTGATAAGTCTAATAATATGTGAATAATTTTTAAATGAATGAAAATAATTTTTGAAACCTCTCTATATTGTATAGTAAATTAAAAGGACACTTACATCTTTTAACTTTACTTTTTTCCAGCTATCATCCTATAAATATATTATTATTATTATTATTATTATTATATTGAAATAATTAACTACATTTTAACATCAGAAATGCTTGTGAAATATAATAAGTCATCAATAAAATATAAACTCCATAATAGTCAATTTGAATTTTACTCAATTTTTTTAGTTATAAACGATCTGCAGTTATATGACAATAAATTAGCTTATCGAAATTAAAATTTATTACACAATTTTACCTTTAAAGTAGTTCCTCGAAGCATAATTTTTTGTCTTCCTGGTGGAACACCAGTTAAAGTAAACAACTGTGCTTTAAAAACATCTAGTTCTTCATCTGCATTTACTAATAAATCTGGAAATACTTCTTTACTCCACTTAACTTTTACTAAAATAAAAGTAATCATAGCTTAATAATTAAATAAAAGTTATTATTTATGTAAATTTTTATTTTAGTAACAAATCAAATAATAAAATAAAATTATAATTCAAAAAATTTACATATAGATGAAAGACTACTCACACTGGATGATAAATAAATTGCACTATAAACCTATTGTCTGGTGTTGATAATATGCACACTGCACAAACCTTTTTGAGCTCCTCCCGAATCCTGCTTTAGGTGAATCTTTTTTTATTGATAGAACACAATCACCAAAAAAATAAAAATTCAAATGCTCGTTAAAAAACAAACATCCAATATCTATTAAAATTCCTCAGAAACCTTAGAAATTTTTAAGCAAACAAACAGCACACGTATCAATCACAAGGAGGAACAGTTTCTATCTGCAGCTTGGCAGGTCTGTATGAACCTCAACTGTAGTTTGTTAGTTGTTGTAAGACCTCTTGCACATACCCAAACTGATGCATGGTATTTTATTCTGTTAAAGCAGGCATTCCAACGCATTCTATTTTTTAAATTGGTTCAAATTTTAAAGAACATTCGAATTTTTATTTTTCAGTGATTATGTTCTATCAACAAAACAAGATTCACCTGAAGCAGGTCTCAGGAGTGCAAAAACATTTGTGCAGTATACATATTACTGACACTGGACAACAGGTTTTTAGTGCAATTGATTTACATATAATTCTCAATTTTAAATTTTCATTGTAACATTTTAAAATAAATTTTTAAATTTCTTTCCAAGGTTTGTTAATGCCACATGTACTGTAACTAAGTTCTTAATTATTTTAATTCCTCTACATATTTCTCTTACACGATGACTAATGCCTTAAAAGGCTGCTCTAGTGTACTGTCTTGGATCACAAGAATCCAAAGGAATGTAAATCAGCTTAAACATTTCTTTATGATAAACTTTTATATAGTGTTGCTAATTTTTTTTCAATCGATGCATCTAAAAATGTATTTGCTTTTCTGGTCCTTGAACATCACAATGTGTCAAACTAAAACTTTCACCAGAGTTTAAGCCTACTAACCTAATGTTATTACTATTTTTCCAAATAACCAGTATGTCATCAACATCTTATACATATCAGACTTACATATCTTACTATTAACTCTATCATCCCCAAGTGTTTTCAATACCTTCTCTACTTTCCAAACTATCACTTCTGCTACAAATCTGACAATAGTAATCCAACGGAGACCCCCTTTATTCTGGTAACAATTCCAACTAAAAACAAAATAACTTTCATGTAAAACTAAATTTACCATTAAGAATATTGCCTCAAACCCATAACTTTTAAACTGTTCTAGTTTTGAAAGAAAATTCCTCAGTTCAAGGAATACAACTTCCTGGCAAATCCTATGGTATAATGTATATGTTACCGACAAAGTATGAAAAGCAGGCATTCTATAGAATACCTAGGCATTGTATATAATGTCTGGCGTTTTTAGGCGATGTATGAAATATGAGAATTATTACATACTTTCCCTAGGCATTCTATAGAATGACAAATGCTATTTTGCAAAGTATGAAAAAAGGTCCTGATAAGGCTATTATATAAATGACGTGCATTCCTCAAAAATACAAATGTTATTCTGAAAAATAATGAGTGCGCCATTAAAAAACTGTATTCAAAATATGTAAAGAAAAATGAAAGTTGTACCAAACAAAATTTATGCCTTTCTTATTAAAGGAAACAAAATTTTCATATAAAAAATAAGAAATTAAAATTAACCTACTTTTGCAACATGGTAGGCTTGAATGACATTTTGAATTACATTTCATTATTTTGGTACTTTGTTTTACACATACATTTGACGACTCCTTGGCCATTTCCACTGGACTGAGCAATTGCAACTGACCGGCGAGGAATTTCACGGTCAGGAATATCTTCAATTCTAAGCAAGTTCTTAGGGCATAAAGTGAATTGTGATCTCGCATATACTTGTTTTAAAATTCCTTCAGAAGTTCCAAGTCGGTAGAAACCATCCTCTGTCACACTCATTACAATTGCCAATATATTGCGCGAATCACCTCGCCCCTTGTCGACGTCAGGAATAGGAACTCGCACAGTAGTTCCCAAAGAAGCAGTGGGAAATTTTTTTTCCGAATTCATTTTCATTTTTTTTGGCTTGTATTTCCAGATTGATTTTAGAATTTATTTTACCTTCAATAGCATTTTCAGTTTTGAAACAAAGGGTGCACAAAATATCCATTTCATCATCTTTACTAGCATGGCCACAGAAGGTATGAATTTTTTGACGACATTTTTTGCACGCATTTCTGATACCTGTTGTGTGTGTTTAAACACACAACAGGTATCAGAAATGCATGCAAAAAATGTGATACCTTGCAGAAATGCATGCAAAAAATGTTGTCAAAAAATTTTTGTTTCTGTTTATGTGTGTTTAAACACACACAAACAGAAACAAAAATCCCTTCAGTAAGCATCATGTTGGTTTAATCCACTAACGACTATAATCTCATCCATGTTTTTTAAACAGGCTCTTTTTCTTGCATAATCTGATTAGTTTGAGCCTTTTTCCATTGTTTTGACACTTTCTATTACTTTTTCTAGCTGTTCCTCTGTATTTATGTCTTTTAAAACATCTTCTGGTATAAAAGGCATTATAAGGCCTACTTTAGGTTTGCAGCCAAAAAGAGTTTTGAATGGTGTTATTTTGATCCCAGAATGATAAGTTCTATTTTTCATAAATTGAACAAAACACAGTCCTTCACTCCAGCAGTCAGATTTGTCCTGCATCCAAGTACAGAGCATATTTTCGATATCTTGGTTAGCTCTTTCGACACTACCCTGGCTTTGGAATTAAATTCATGAAAACAGAAATTAAATTTGAAATTAAATCATAGGTTTCACAACAATGCCCTTTTTAATACCTTTCTGTTTTTTCTGGCAAGGTTCACAAAGGTGGATGTACAGTTCAATATCATGACCTGTAACGTTTTTGTATTTGGTTGAAAGCTCTCTCAACATTCTATCACGTCCTCCGTGTCCAATAGCCAAATGAGCTTCATGAAGTACGTGAAATGACTCTGAGTTCGTGATGTAATACTGTATAGTACTGATGCCTTCTTTAACAAGATAAATGAGTTTACTTTTGTTTTCTATAATCATCACATCATAGCGATTCAGCAACCAATAGTCCCTGGGTTCCTTCTTAGTAGTCATTTTGGCTTTTTGTACTGTGCCTTACATCTGTTCTTGCCCCCCCTTCGCCACGTGGTGGGTCTAACTCGGTGGAGAGGAGTTATGTAATTCAGGAGTGTGTGACCGAAGGGTGAGTGTTTTATGGACGGGGTGTGTCTCAGGGAGAGGGGTGAAGAGAAGTGGAGAGTGGAGAAAACGGGAGATGAGTAAGGACAGTGGAGTGAAGTGCGGGAATGAAGATATAGAGCCTGTGCAAGCAAGTCCGTAGAGATTTTTAGAACTTTGGAACTTTTTCCTACCTGGAGTGGAAGAGAAGAAAAGATCGTCGAAGCCCCATTTATGTCGGTATGTTTCCATGTATTCTTGTTACGTCAGCTTGAGCAATTTATTGTCGGGAGATTTTTGTTATCGATTCGCGATATACTAGATTGTCGGACTCTGTATTCTTGTGTCTCATCTTTATCTTGGGAGTACTGTATCCTCCCAAGTATATTAAAGAAATATTGTTATAGAATCCACTGGTTGTCTTGTCTAGTCCCTATTGAGTCCAGTGGATCCCCCCTTAATAAGCGTTTGTTCCACCAAGCACGCTTGTTATAATTTTATCCCCTGGTTGAGCACTTATATTTTATCGTGTTGATTCATTCACACGATATTTTGTACCCCCACAGTACATTATTTATTAACTTCTGGTAAGTAGTTTCGGTTAATACTGTTTTTTGCAGCATTAACTCAAATTTTGAACAGTTTATCGTCGAATCATTGTTTCACGTCTATAGACCATGACACCTTCTTTAACGCTACAGCTTGCTCCTCCATTTTCATGGAGCACAGTAAAAAACTAAATTTTTGTTGAACAAATTTAAGTAAAATTGTGTATTTTGACACTTCTGCAAAATGCAACTGACAAATTCTAAGCTTGAGACGTGCATTAAAAGTCACATGCCTTGCCATGTGATATTCAAAACGAATTGGAGATGTATTTCATACTTTGCCGGTTTCTCATTTTGCATTCTATAGAATGCCTAGGAAATTTGTAAAATATGAATCATTTCATAGATTGCAGCTAGTTTTAGGCATTATATACAATGCCTAGGCATTTTATAGAATGCCGAATTTTGTACTTTGCTGGTAACATACACATTAAATCAATAATAGGAAGAACTTGTTCAGATCTTGCTTTAATCATCTGCAGCCTACTAATGACTTCTGAACTAGTTTTAATCGTGTACCTATATCCTATGCCCTTTCTAACCTTGCTAATTGTGTTTCCATTTTAAACAGGCAGTTTTGTCTTCAATCGTTGGTCTTATAAACCACAATATCTTGTCATCTTGTTATATCCAAAAGTTTTAATAATGATGCCATTATCATTTGACATTTCCCAATCTACTCACATTTATTTTTGCAGATAACATTATCTAACTGGGACTAGATCTTTCTTGTTGGATCACTCGCTAATTGTTCTGATTCTGTTTCTTACAAAGTCTTGTAGGAGAGTATTGTACACATCTCTGAACAGTAACACAATCTCTGGTTATATCTGCCCTTGTAAGCATTATTTCATTTTCAGTCATCCTCTTTTTAAAGGCTCAGGCTTTAGCTTTGATTTCCTTTTCTTACACATAGGCACTTTACAAAACTCTGTCCCTAGAATCCATCTCATATGTTCTTTATCAGTCATCTTCATATTTGAAATCAATCTTCCTGCATCTCAGATCATAATTTCTTTATTAGGAGCTTGTTCCTTAACTAACGAATGCTGGAAAAAAAATCTACCAAACCTCAATGTCTTTTGCCATTTGGATCATTTGAACCATTCTGCTGCTTTTTCTAACTTCCTATGACTTCAACCACTTAAATTTCTTAATTTTCTGCCATCATATGTTAAATTGAAAACTTTCTCCTTTCCTTTCAATATCTATTTCTTTGGTGTTAAGATTCTCAGTTAATCTCTCATACTTTTTACACACACTAACTGCTTATTAACGAACATCATTCTATTTATGCACACTATCATAACCTTCTCCGTTAGCCCATAACAGTCCATGGGTAATCTGATTCCGATTTTGAAAAAAGCACAGAAAGGAAAATTATTAACATCTCTTAGAATAGACAATGTTAACAGTAGATCCATATAGAATCTACATGGTTATAATCTATATAACATATATTTCAAAATCTAAGTACAGTAATGTTCTATTTTGGGATTATTTAATTTTCCATATTTTCCATATTTTGAATTTGTGTGATGTCTCATGACTGTTATCTTTAAACTTTTAGAATAAGTGATCTTTCTGAAATTTTCAGTTACATTATTCTATGATAAATGAGAAAGATCAGGCCAAAATCAAAAGAACACCAGGAGTGTATAAAATCCTGTTAAAAGATTCAATAGGGACCTCATATATGTCAGGCCTACAAAAAGATCACTCAAACAATGCCTCTGTAAGCACAAAACGGATATCGAAAAAAAGAAAAGCAATACTGCCTTAGCGATATATGCCAACAAAAACGGCATTACACTTAATCTACAACAAGCAACAATGATTCGACAAACCGACATATAAACCAACTGCAAACTCTAGAGGCGTAAGAAATTTTTAAAGCGGGCTGAAAAGGCTTGTCAATCAATTTTAAAGAAGAAAAACAACTATCAACAGCATGGCAGGCTATTTATGACAACGCTATAACAACTGGCACAGGCGCACATTGTTCGGAGATTCAAATTTTGAAATTTTAAAAAATAAATTCCGAAGATAGAAGCATTGGAGACCTGGACGGTTAAAAATCGGAATCACAAGAAAAACTGATTGCACACCTGAGAAAGACCCTAGAAGTGGGTCAAAAACATTTGTGTTACGTTTTAAGCAGTAACTGCAAAGCAATACAACGTTAGTGTGACGTATTTGTATTCAGTCTCTATTTATCTCTATTCCTTACCCTATAGAAACACACATTTGTAACATAGATGTATATATTGTATATTATGCCATACATATGTACGACAAAGATGACAAAAACCATTCATACTGTGAGTATAAAAAGAAAGAAATTACATATGCTTATTAGCACTTTGCTTGATTTCTTAAAAAACTTGTCCATCTTGGTTTTATTCAATGTTGCTTTTCTGTCTATTGAATGCAATATCGTTTGATATTAGCAATGTCATGCACAGTACAGTCCTTTTGTTTATGCTGAAACTCATTAGAAAGGTCTTCACAACTTGGAAATACTCAATGGCCTCACTAAATTTTGGCACTACACTTGGACCAGGGACATTATTCACTACGTGACTTCTCAATTATATCAGCCAGCAGACTCTCTAGGTACAATTCTTCAATTGTATATCCCAAATGTAACAAGTGCATCATCAAACTCTACAAATTTACAGAAACACACAAATATTAACTAAGCATTGAAAAAATGTAAAGTTTACAATAAATTTGGGATTAAGAAAATCCATTATTCCGAGTAATGGATCCACTAAAAGGAAGTAAAATTACATTCATTTGGTGGGACCTGGGAAAAAAAAATCTGTATTCCAAAAAATTCATTGTTCTGCAATCTATTAAAATGAGAATCTACTGTATCGATATATCAGCTTTTATTAAGTTTCTTTGAAGAGCTAGGTATCAAAAATTACTTGGATAGCTTTAAAGTCTATATACAGGTGCTTTCCTACTTACAAACAGGTTAGGTTCTCAAGGTTTTGTTGTTAGTTGAAATGTTTATGTCAAAAACTAACCTAGAAAATACATTTGTACACAGAATAACCACTTATTCTTAGTGTTTGATCCTCCAATGTACTTAATAGAATATATGCTCATTTACCAGCCTGCTACTGCTTACAAGGAGACAGCCAGATGTTACCCTCTCTGATTCAAACAAAACTTGGAAGGTGTTTAACAAATAGTTCCTTGTCAAAATAATAGAATCCACTTCTCAAGCATTTCTGAAAAACAGGCCTCTGAAAATTGAGTGTTTAGCTTACAAGTCTGGAAGGTCTATGTATCATAAGAATGGCACTAGCTGAGTGAATAAGATTCTAGATCAGTGTTTTTCAACCTCTAACGAATCGTCGCCCCCTTCAACATAGTATCGCCCCCTTCACTACAAAATTCCGATGCCAAGGGACAAGGCTAATGCTAAATTCGTACTGCATTGAATAGACTAGTGACTAGTATAACGTTATTTGTTTAATTATTGTACAATATAACAAATAAAATATCTAATTGTTCTTAATATAATGTTTTACTATATCGCCCAGAAAATTGTTTTTCACCCCCAAAATATAAATTGTTGCTAATCGCCCCCTGAACACGGAAAAACACCCACATGGGGTGATATTGCCCCTGTTGAGAAACACTGTTCTAGATGCTGGACCTACATGATAGGGTTCAATCCTTTGAGAGTTTCATTTATTTTATTTTTTTAAAACGTGTAACAGTTATTTTATTTTAATTTAAGGAACATTTCCTGGGCAACCGTGTAGCCTTAAAAGAAAGGTCAGGTTGTCTGAAGTTTTTATTCTGGAACATTTTAAAGAAATAAATGGTGATCAACAAAGCTTTTTGGAAGCGACTATGTCTTTTTATTTTAAAAAAATTTTATCATCCAGTGAAATTTTAAAATTAAAAAAAGATCTTTAATTAGTTATTTTATTATTTTATCATATTATTAGCATTATTACTACTATTCTTATTCCTCACATAAGCTTCAGATATGGTGATACTGTTTTACTACAAATAAAACACATGTTTAATAATCCAGCTAATAAAAATTAATAAAGTAAAAACGTTTTTGATCGTTTCTTAATGGTCTTCTTCAGCTACCCTAACATAGAATAAATCAAATGAAATTAAATATACGAAATTAATATATATATAAATATGAAATTAAAATATATATAAGGATACTGTTTTATTTAAAGTGTAACAACATAAGCACATGAGGGAATTGTCCATAACATTAACAATTAAAAGAAAAATGCTGCAATTATGCTATCCTACTTTTATATCAGGGACTTGTCTTTTTTGTCCATGAGCATTAATGTCTGAAACTTATTTGCTTGTGTTGACATACTCTGTCACAAGCAAATAAGCTTCAGACTATATCTGAAAACGTTTCTAAATGGCTTTTGAAATTCTAAACATTTATTATTTTCTAAACAAATTACAACATATAAGTCCTTATTGTCTATTTGTCTCATTGTCCTATAACTACTTCACTTTTATCTAATAATTTCAAACAAAGCATTTATAATTTATAATTATGAACAGAAAACACAAGTACTTGTAGTGTACTGATATACCACAAAATGTAATGTTTAAACTTTGTCTATGACTATATTTTAAACCACACTCACTACATTCCATTTTATTTAACATAGAACGAGTTCAACAACATAAACAGTATGATAAACAAGTCAATTTGAAAAACTACTTAATCTTGCTGGCTCTGCCTTGTCATCCACCTTGGTATAAGATTCTTTCAACAAATGATTGAACTGTCTAGTTAGGAAAGAAGACCTAGTGGACATGCTTGCCTCCCACAATGAGAAGAATGAGGCTGTACTTTCAGATATTGTGTAGACCAGGGGTTCCCAACCTTATGACCACGGGCACACATATACCAATGGAGCTTTTTACATGCGCCCATGGCAAAGCTTTGAAATAATGAAAAAAAATTAAATGTTAAAAATAAAGAAAATATAAAGTTACCCAGTTTTAAAATCTTTCTAGATGTAGTGAGAAATTTGCTAAATTGGGCCCCACTGATCATATTATAATCATGTCTCCACAGCATCTATATTGTATTAGTAGTATGGTATTAGTTGTAAACTCGTACTGTTGTCATCATGCCATTGTTGTGTTGTTTTTTTTGTACATAAGCATTTTACTTCAAAATCAGTAATCCAAGTAAAAAACAACAAACCTATCATTTTAACAAAGATTGGGAAGAAGACTACTTTGTTAATGAAAGTAAGGAGAAATGTATTTGCTTAATATGCAACAGTTTTGTGTTGGTGGCAAAAAACACAACGTTGAATGTCATTACAAAACCAATCACAGTTCTTCATAAGAACTGTGATTGGTTTTGTATATTGTATATTTTGTAACTGTTGCATACTAAGCAAATACATTTCTCCTTACTTTCAATAACAAAGCAGTCTTCTTCCCAATCTTTGTTAAAATGATAGGTTCGTTGTTTTTTTAGGTTAGTTTTCCACCTAAATCCAAGTTAAGAAAAAAAATTTAATCAACTAAAATCGGAATTATCTACCCAGCAAGTATTTTTTATTTTTTACCAACCATGTAAATAAAAAAAAAATGTCACTATTGCTCCCTTTAAAATTTTTCATTTGTTGGCAAAACGGAAAAAACCATTTTTAGAAAGTGAACTATTAATATTTAAGGAAGCATTTTTTGTTGGAGCTGATTCATTATTTGAAGGATTTTCTAATAAGCGAGAAATTATTTCAGCAATACAAGATTTGTCGTTATCAAACAATACAAGTACAAGAAAAATCCAGGTAGTTTCAACAGATTAACAAAGTCAGTTGAAAAATGTAAGTATTTCTCATTACAATTAACTGAGTCAACAAACATATCAGATACAGGCAGCAATGATAACAATGGTATTCAGTGATTTTAGTGTGAAAGAAGAACTATTAAAGTTACTATCAATGCAAGAGCAAACAAGGGGTGAAGATAATATCTTTAAAAATTACTCAACAGAAATTAATATGCCTTTACACAAGTTATCAGCAATAATTACTGATGGTGCACCAGCAATGGTGGGCCACAATAATGGATTCATTTCCCATTGCAAGAAAGATGAATCCTTTCCAAACTTTATATATTATCACTGCATCATACATCAAGAATCATTTGGTGCCAAAATATTATCCTTTGAACATGTTATGAATGTTGTTGTTAAAATAATTGACAAAATTTGAGCAAATTCTTTATCACACAGATTGTTTAAAACCCTAGTAGAAAAGGACGAATCTTCCCAAGCTGACCTTGGTTAAATAAAGACGAAGCACTTGGCTGATTTTTTGATCTTTTGGAAGAGATAAAAAAAATTCTTATTTCAAAAGGTCAACGTTTGAACTTTAAATGACATACAATGGTTGATGGCCTTGGCTTTTCTAACTGACATATGTGAAAAATTGAGCAGTTTAAACCTGGATCTCTACGAAAAAAATTAACTTTAGCTGAAATGATTAGCTCTATAAAAGCATTCAAAGCCAAACTAGTTTCGGATTAATAATTTGTTGAAAAATTCTCTTGTATACATTCCAAGGATGAAAAAAGTGACTGGTGAAAATAATTTTGACCTAACATTACTTATCACTCATCTTAAAAAACTTTTAAAACAGCTTGAAAGTAAATTCCAGAAATTTACCATTATTGAACCGTGGCTACATTTTTTTGTAAATCCTTTTACTACACAAGTAGACATTACCGAAACTGCTAAATCTATAGCAAAACTCCTTTAAGAAGAAGAATCAATAATTGAAGAAGAGATTTTAGATTTTCAAAATGACATCATATTAAAATCTCATAATACGAATGAAAACTTTTGGAATTTAGTTAATCATAAAAAGTATAATCTTTTGAAAAAAAAGGAGCCTTCAAAATCAAATTCTGTTTGGTTCCACATGTTTATGCAAATCTTTATTTTCCACCATGAATATTATAACTGTAATAAATTTCAAAATCTTGTATATGTTGTTCTACTAAATTTTGTTTAGAGAAGGCAACTGGTCATCCAACAGTATCCAAATAGGTATAATGAAGCCGATCTGCACCACGTTTTGCAGGATATGGTAATTTAACTTGGATGTCTCTGCTTCCTTTGGGAAGAATAACATTTAATTTAGCTTCATCAATAACACTATCATGAATATTATGAAATCAAAAATCAGATCTCAACTTACTATATGATTGGGATTATCATGTTACACTTCCAATTGTGAGAAATTAGCAAATGAAATGCACTGTCAAAGATCACACTAATTCAGCTTTTATAATAAATATATGCTACAAAATGCACGTTATAATAAAGGACACAATATTTAATTTTTTTTTAAATCCGATTTGCACCTACCGCTAGTTTTTGCAATTTCGAATGCACTCACACCACAAAAAGGTTGGGAATCCCTGGTGTAGACTGTTCGAGAGACTTGTCAGATTCTCTCTGCTGCTAGCCAACCAGGTTCTGGGCTGTCTGGTCTTTATAGTGCTGCAATTAAATGGCCTGCCATGTCTCTGTGGACAACTTTGGCTCCTCCTAAACCCAGCCACATGATGCTTATGTGTAGGGACAACAATTCATATGATTCTGACTTGACTAGGATGGCTCAGACCACCAATATTAACCCCTGTGACTTTAAAATTGGCATTCAGAGGATCCGTCACGTTCAAAAAGGAAAACATCAAGGTCTTATGGCAAGTAGTCTTGAGAATCAAGGATCTTCGATCCGCTATCCCCAAAAAGTGTCTCCTATTAGTTGAAGTTGTTTCTATGCCAAAGTCTATTGACAAGGACCTACTGCTGGATGCCATTTACAAACAAAATAGTTTCATTGCCAAACGTTATTCCAAATAGGAACTCTGTGAGAAGGTGAAGATTCATTTTCCCATAGGCCAGTACAGCTCCATGTATGTTTCTTGGGTCATGGAAGTTTTGCCATATCTCAGGATGATTTTGCTCAGAGAGGAGATTAACCTACAGTAGACTCGATGTAACGTCACAGACTTCAATGCCCCTTAGCCAGTGCTTTAGATGTTTGAAATTAGACCATTTTGCTAAGAATTGTGAGGCTGAGTTTAGAGTTTGTAGTCAGTATGGCAGGGATCACAAATTCAAAGAATGTCACAAGAAATCAGAGGAACCAAGTTGTACAAACTGTATCAGGGAGAAACTTGTGACGAAACTAATCATAATGTGCTCAATAGAACTTGCCTGATCCTTATCCATGCTAGAACACAGCTCCTTTCCCATATAGACTACGGAACTTAAAACCAGTAGGGACATTTGTTTGCAGAACTCAAAAATAAGAATCGTTCAAATTCATTTACGATGGGCTATTGCGGACAGTTTGTAACTTTTTCAAGAAATAAAAAACTATGACATCATCTTGGTGCAGGAACCCATTGCAAGGCCAACAGAGTGTCATGTTTCTGCACTAGGAATAGAGTTATTGTATTATTCAAAGTCATCAATCAGGGAAAGCTCTGGGCTACACACATTGTCATTAACCCAGACTTGGCTAACATCTCCCACCCAAAATTTTGCTTTACCAATTGTATATGGCATTAATTTTTTGCTTCCTTAATTTAAAAGTGATCATCCCAAAGTGTACAGTTCTGGCAACTTTAACATTCTTTCCCTATAAAACATTGATTCTGCTGTGTGTCATTTTCAGCGCAGTCACTTTCTTATAGTGGGGGACTTTAATGAACTTTCTCACCACACCAGGTTGTATATACTCAAAATACACAACAACCTACAAATAACCAATAACCGGCATGAAATTCTTCAAAAAAATCGGCAAATGTTTTCGATGCCCCTCCTGGACTCTTCTTCAGGCTTATTTTTATATCTTCCATTGTAACTTGATTCTTAGTTCAAATGTTTTTAAAAATTTGAAACGGCCCTTTCTCTAAAAAATTCTGAAAGGGGAAGGAATCCATGAGCTATTTCAAACATATTTTCTACCAATGGGGATTCATTATGTGCATAATACCTTATTTAATTTATCTTATAAAATATATTAAGATTTATTGTCCAGTAAGAATTGCCATGCTGTAGAGAGATTCATTTCTTCTTCGAAATTAATGCATGTGGATTTGCAGTCGGCTTTAAAGATTTCCATTGCTTCCAAAGTTCTTAGTTGTCCTTGATGTTGGGTGGTGTGGATAACATGTGCTTTGTCAAAGATAGGTGTGATGCCCAGGTTTGTTGCATATGTAGATAGGGCTGTCGTACATTTATTATGTGTGATGTCAGATTTATGCTCTTTTATTGTTATTTATTCTTGTGGCTAATGAACACGTGGTGGATCTAATATACACTAAAGGCCAATCCCATCTGTTATCTTTTAATGGAATACTGTATACTCCTGGAAGTCTGTTTGGGTTAGA
The DNA here is from genome assembly GCF_000671375.1 of Centruroides sculpturatus. NCBI lineage: Eukaryota > Metazoa > Arthropoda > Arachnida > Scorpiones > Buthidae > Centruroides > Centruroides sculpturatus. The sequence continues at coordinate 56,196 of NW_019385541.1, read as the reverse complement.
ATTGTCCTTCCCATTCCTTAATAAACTGTATATGGATGGGTTTCTTCTGTATGCAATCTTAATTAATATATTTTATAAGATAAATTAAATAAGGTATTGTGCACATAATGAATTCCCATTGGTAGAAAATATATTTGAAATAGCTCATGGATTCCTTCCCCTTTCGGAATTTTTTAGAGAAAGGGCACGTTTCAAATTTTTAAAAACATTTGAATTAAAGAATCAAGTTACAACGGAAGATATAAAAATAAGCCTGAAGAGTCCAGGAGGGGCATTGAAAAACGTTTGCTGATTTTTTTGACAAATTTCATGCCAGTTATTGGTTATTTGTAGGTTGTTGTGTATTTTGGGGGACTTTAATGTGCACTCACCCATGTGAAGAGCAAGCACAGAGATGTCCGAAGTGAAGCCTTAGAAGACTTCATAGATCACACAATCTTTTGGTTTTGATCCAAAATCCCCACCTACCTACTCTACAGAGAATAGATCCTCTTGGATAGATCTCACAATCTACTCCAAGGAATTTAGCACTGCCATTCAGGACTGGAGTGTTGATACATTTGATTGCCTGTGTGATTACAAGTGGCTTACTTATATCCTTTGTTATAACAACTGGCAAAATGTAGATGAGATGAATGTGAAGCCTCCTTCAACATCAAGTCTACTGACTGGTGCAAATTTAATGACATTATTCAACAGATTAATCTGCCTCTCAACAGCAACTGCACCCAAGTTCAAGCCAAGGAGTATGTTGTCAGTCATCTTAAGGGTCTCCGCTGCTAATGAATCTATTCCCAGGAAGAAGAGCAAAACCATGCCCACCATGGTGGGCATGGGTTTGCTCTTCTAAGGCTTAACTGTGGACAGCCCACCCCATGGTGGAATCCTGACTTATTCTCTGTGCGCTAAACAAATAACAGATTATGCAAGGACTTCCAAGGGTGTCATAGTTGGCAGAAAGGAACTGTATGCTCACTATCTGAATTTCCAAAAAGACTATAAAGAGGCCATCAAGAAAGCGAAGTTGGAGTCCTGGCGGGCCTTCTGCTCCAATGCTAGTGCAGATTCCCAGGGTTTCATTTACAAGTTCTGTGTTGGCAAATTAAAATATTGTAGCATCCTTAGCAGTGACAATGATAATTCAGATAATCTTGAGGCTATTATTAACAGACTCTTCAAACAGTTCTGCTTGCCAAATCCTTCCTCTGCTGACAGGCTGGAGCATATCAAAATAAAAGAACACAACTATACCACACAACATTCTGAACATGATCCGCCATTCATTTTCCACGAAGTGAACTACATTGTTTGCTTTCTACCTAGAAACAAGGAAGCTGGACCACACCAGGTATCAACAGAGACTGTCCAGAAAATCTGGGAGATTTGCCATTACATGCTTCTAGATATTTTCAATACCTGCCTCAAGTTTGATATTTTTTCCTGCTCATGGAAGAAAGCAGTACTTGTTCTTATATAAAAGAAGCATTTACTATCCAGAACATGTGCAATATTTTGCTGTTGTCCATCTTGGAGAAGGTTCTCAACAAGCTTCTTTTCAATCGTATTTACTGGTTCTGGGAGTCCAGGGGACTTTTTCAGGCTGCACAGTATGGCTTCTGACATCAGAAAGGAACCATGGATGCATTGCTAGACCTCGTTTACTGCATCAGGGAGTTTCTCAGGAATAATTATGTCTTCAGCCTCAGTCTTGACCTTAGAAATGAATTCAACTCAGCATGGTGGCCATAGATTCTTCATAGGCTTGGCAAGAACAACCGTTCTGTGAATCTGTCATCTAGCTGCAAATTACTTTGAGGACAGGAAGGCAGTTCTCGCTTCAAGACACTGAGTTTTCACGTGAACTGCAATGTGGCTGTCCACAGGGTTCTGTGTGTGGTTCCGTTTTGGGACATTTTGTTTGACAGTTTCCTATGCACGAGTTCTGGGCATCAGTGTCATATTTTCACCTATGCAGAAAACGCTTTTTTAATTTTTCCTGTTACCTTAAGAGGGGACTCAGTGGAGAAGAGGGCGATTGCTGTTGCATCTGGAATGCACTCGCCAGTTCTTCGAATTTTCGGCGGAAGTTTTAGTGTATGTTTTTCGTGCTGGGTACCATTGGATCAGGCAGATCACCCCGAGTAATTTGGTAGGCAATTTATTTATCTGGGTTGATTAAGGGGGGAGTAATTCAAATTTTAACTTTTGGATTTTTGGTTGAGTCTAGTGGGCGGGAGGTTAAATTCTCAGGGGCATTACTAGGGGGTTTTACGTAGGGTGGTGTAATGTTCTAGTTCTGTAAATGTGGTGGGGTTAGGTTGATTATTAGCTGAGTTACAGCAAATTTAATTTCACCCTATCTCTTAATATGGGATTTTTAAATCTTTGAAATTTCCGTTAAAAACATATTTTCAACAGTTATTAACGGCCCTAACCATCATTGTAACAGTTTTAACGGTGGTTTAAACTTTTTTCCATTGCACCTGGTCTCATTATTTCAATTGTTTTAGTTTTTCCATTGTTACAACTGATTTTCCGGTTTTCATTGTCTTAACTTTTTAGTGACCGTTTGGGTTTATTCTGGCTAACTTGCTTTTGTGGTATTAGAGGGTTACTGGTAAGGTTAACGGGGTGTCCTGGCCACTTACAGTTGGCCACGGCCTATGTATTAGTGTAAGTTAGTTGATCAGTTTCGTGTATTTTGGGATAGGTTTGTAGTTCAGTCTACAGGTTTATTGGGGTTACTGTCTGGTTAGATGGATCCTGGAGGCGATAACAACACCAGAGATGATGGTTCGACAATGGAGGTGTCGCTGGAACCACTTGAGGACCAGGTTCTGAAGGAAGCTTCTGTTCTATTAGGATTATAGAAGGATTAGGAAGGATTATAGAAATCTGTCCAGTTTCTGGAAGAAATGCTCCAAACAGTAAAGTTAGAGGCGAAATCAGGGATGTGGTTTCAAAACTTCATGGGTGCGTACACCAACTCTATGGGATCCTGAGGGAACTTAAAAACCAAAGGATCGACTCTAGACCTACATTGGTCACACCAGCAATACAAAGCTATGCTGAGGCCGTAAAGGTCCCAAGCAATCCCAGTGTTACCACAAGAAATATTATTAAAACCATCAAGGAGAAAATCAACAAGGAAGGGACAGGAGAGGAAGTTGCATTACTGCTATACCCACAAGAGGCGAGAGAGGGTATTTCCACGGACATGAAAAAGATCACTCATATACTGAAAGAAAAAATAGAGCCAAACAAATTGGGTATAGGAGTCACTATCAGAGGGGTGAGCGGCAATGGGATATGCATCAAAGTTTCCTTGTGCAGAGACGAGGAGAAATTAACCCCATATTCCCGATCATTAATTAAATTAATATTAAAAACCATAAAAAATACTTAAAACTGAAAAAAAAAAACGAAAAAAATGCGTTAATTTTGAAGAAAACCCTTCAAAATTTATTTTCCTTTGTCTCGCCTTTCTGTGAAATTTAACACCAATGAGTTATTGTTTACACATCTGGATGACCTTGAACACAGCTGGAGTCGGATTTCCCNATGAAATAGATAAATTAACCACTTTTTGCCCAATCATTAATTTAATTGATACTTGATTAATATTAAAATACATCAAAAATACTTAAAACTGAAAAAACACGAAAAAAATGCGTTAATTTTAAAGAAATAGCTTTAAATTTTATTTTCCTTTGTTTTGCCTTTCTGTGAAATGTAACACCGATGAGTCATTGTTTACACAGCTGGGTGACCTTGAACACAGCTGGAGTCGGATTTCCCGAGACGTTCTCATGTAATCTGCAGGAGGACAAGGATTTAAAGCAGGGTGACATCGACAGACACTTAAATTTTAAAATATTTTTAAAAAATTAAAAATTTTATTGCGATTTCCGACCCCGCCTAAATAATTAATTTTAAATTTAAAAAAATATATTAATTAAAAAAATTTAAAAACTATCGGAGGTCATTTTTGACATCAGAAACTAGCTTTAAATAACTTTACCGAAGGAAAATCCGTGCACTACAACTTAGGTTATCAAATTTATTTCTTCATGAAATAAATTTGATAAAAAACTCCCATTAAAAAACAATTAAGCTTTAATCGAGCCTTATTAAAGGCTAATTAAAATCATGATAAAATTTTTTCGAGGCATATACAAATGGCTCTAAAACTGCAGACAGCACAGGGAGTGCTTTTGTGGTTTACTGTAATGGTGAGGAGATATACAATGACACTTTCATGCTTCACCCAGAATGCTTGGTGTTCCAAGCCAAAATCTTCGCAGTACTGATGGCCATAAGTTAGTGCAACAACTTTCATGATAGATCTATCAACATTTTGAATGATAATGCTGCTACTGTTGCCACATTGGAAGATAAAAGCTATATCTTTCCATATAAGATATGGGAAGATACTCATCTCCAAGAACATCTTTTCCACCATTATGATGGCTTTCAACCACTTTGCCATCAACTGGATCAGGAGACACTGTGGCATATTCTGGGCAACAAAAGAACCACCTCTCTGGCTTGTCATGCAAAAGTGACAAGAAAAAATTAATTTTAATTGTTATCAACAATTAAAAATAATTTTGTCAGTGTTAAATTTAGAAAAGGCATTATTAAATCAGTAAAAGAACTCCACGTGACCACTCACAGGGACGAAAGTGAGAGTGGATGCAAGGGACAAAAGTTTGAGGGGGGTCAATAAAACTGCAAATAATAAAAAATTATTTTAAAATGTTAAAAATTTTACACATTTTTGTTCTTAAATGTAAGAAGACATCTTTTAAAATTTACATAAGAAGCTACAGCATACGTATTATATATAATTTTGAAGGGGGTCAAAGGAAAAAATTTTTCTTAAAAGGGGTCGACACACGAAAAAGGTAGGAAATTCCCGGCAGAAAATATAAGTAAACGTTAACAAACCGATAAAATTGCAGCTCCAAACGAGGCAACAAGAACCTCACCGGAGCCATAGACCATATCCAAGAGAGTAAAAAAAGTTAAAGGAACCGACGGTCCGCCACCCTTCGCAAAATACGGCAACCAAAATCAACACGTCCGGAATTTCGAAAACCCTCGAACGGGGACAAAATTATAAAGAGAAAAATCAGAACTATTTCTCAAAATAATGCTAAAAATCGACCATCTTCCACTTTACCAGACACGATCAAAAGCTCACAAAACAAGAAACGCCAATGCACCGACCGCTTCTAGCGCAAGATCGGAGCAAGAGTTGTGCTCCTTTGAGTCCGCCGCGCATTTCAAAGGCCAATTTCGGGGACCGGATCTCAAAGGGAGGCAGGCAGACCGCCGGTTCTTCCGCCTTCTTTTTACTCCCCAAAAGGCAATCGGAGGATCCCGTCCGGCATTCTATTTTAGTACAGAAATCGATTTTTAAAATTTACGAATTTTTCTTTGCTAAAACAGAATCCCAATAACAATACCAAATTGATAATTCTTTTTCCAATCCTTTAATTTCGGTAAATATTGTAAATAAACGACAAAAAACAAATCCAGAAAATAACCTAATTCAAAACCACTTTATTTCGGCATCGTTGTGTCAAAAACACAGCAACTGTAGACACGTCCGTCGGACATCAAAACAGAACTTACTTATTTAAAAGAAATAACGCGTGAAAACGTACTCTTAACATTCCAACTTTGATTTACATTCAAAAAAAATGAAGAGTACGGATCATACAAATATAGAAGACAAATATCAAACTTTGACAGAGATTTTCTGGTACAATTAAAAACACGATCATTAATCTTTGACGATTGAAACTAAAAAGAAAAATGCAGAGATTAAAATTGAGATATTTTCTTGTCGTAGTCAAGAAGGATTAATACACCGTGATTTAAATTCGACCGCACACAATTAATTAATACTACGTATTTGATTAAAAGCCTGTTTAAATTCTGTGTAATAAACTTTAAAATACATTTTTATTCTAAATTATTCGTGTATTAAATTGTAAGATTTTCAATTAAGCCTTGATAAATTTAATTATTTCCTTACCTTTATACACGGACATATCAACTATCGTTTTATCTTAAATATATTTTCATATAACTTCAACAGTTTAAATTTCTAAAATTCTAATTACTTTATAATTTCTATAATGAAACAGCAAAAGTAAATGCCACCACTTCTGTTAATGCACCGCAGCGCACTCTGCCACCACAGATTTTAATTTCCTAAATTTTTAAAAATGATATTTAAATATCGATATAAAAATATCAGATGATCTAAACAAATGTGTTTTTTTTTTTATCTATTTAATGTGGATTTGTAAATTATTTCCTAATCGATGTACGTTATTAAATATATACTTCGTGTTTTTGACTGTGCTTTTTTTTTCACGGCCGGATGGCCGAGCGTTAAAGTGGCAGCCTACCGTTCTGGGGGACCCGGGATCGAATCCGGACGAACCGAACAATCCCCAGGAATTTTTCGGGGGTGGCCCATTCGGATAAATCGGCCTCTGTCCCTCACCACCCGGCCGCCCCATTGTGGACCTGACCGAACCCATAATGGGCTTGCATAAGGAGGCCCTCTTAGTGCCCACAGGATGGAAAAAGTTAAAAAATCTGGCAGTGGCGTGCCGTCATTGGAAGCAGTGGATGCGCCGCTTCCCTTGTATTTTCTGAAAAATAAATACATATTAATTTTAATTATATGAAAATAATAGCGCAATATTNGTGCCCACAGGATGGAAAAAGTTAAAAAATCTGGCAGTGGCGTGCCGTCATTGGAAGCAGTGGATGCGCCGCTTCCCTTGTATTTTCTGAAAAATAAATACATATTAATTTTAATTATATGAAAATAATAGCGCAATATTTTATTATAACCGCATTAAGTATCTTATTACAAATTTCTATACTACACGTAAAAAAAAGATAAAATTGTTATTGTATATTCGAATATTAGTGGCGGAGTGGAAGCGCCGTATCGTCGGCATCCAAAAAGCCGGATTCGCGCACGCGCTTTACGGAGCACCGACCTCACCCGGTTTAGCCGGCGGAAGCCAGGGACCTCGGGTGGACGCTACGCGTATACCGCATCCGATTCTATCCGGGGACCGGTTCCGGGCCGTTAGCCGCCCGCCCGCTAGATATTTGGCCGCCCTCGCCCGATTACGCCAATCGCGAGTAGATTTATAACTTAACCCAACCGATAAGAATTTACTGGTATGTTTTTATGCTAGTTCTGTCTAGTATTGCCACCTTTTCAAAATCACTGACCCGGACTGCAGGTCCTTGTTCGAACAGAAGTTCCTGACACATGCGCAATGTCATTTTGCAATGCGAAGAATAACGTGCAGTGCATGCAGATTCAAAATCAGTTACAGTTAGGGACTTTTTTTTTAACTCTTTCCGCCCTGTGGGCACTAAGAGCGCCTTTTTTTGCAAACCCATTATGGGTTCGGCCAGGCCCACAATGGGGCTGCCAGGTGGTGAGGGACGGGGCCCAACATATCCGAACGGACCACCCCCCGAATAATTCCTGGGGATTTTTCGACCCGTTCGGATTCGATCCCGGGTCCCCCAGAGCGGTAGGCTGCCATCTTGACCGCTCGGCCATCCGGCCGCTACAGTTAGGGACTAGGGAGACTTGGGTAGGAGTAACGTAAGTAACCTAAATTAAGAAAAATAACTACATATGATTTAGCTGGATATTGGATATTGGAGACGTGTATGAATACGAATCGTACAAGCAAAACAAAAAAAAAAAAGAAAAAAAAATGTCGACGGGTTGGGCACGATATTCCTGGACAAAATTAATAGTTCACCCGGACGGTGAGTCGATTTCCGGACTGTCCGGGTGGAAACCGGACTGGGGTAACACTAGTTCTGTATAGTTGACAGGAGTTTAAAAAATCCATAAAAATATTTGATATTTTCATTCCGCTCTCCCATCTTATATTACTTACGGATATCAATGTTAAACTAGTGATATTTCGATTTAGTACGTTTCATCTATAAGTGGATGCAGAAAGAAAACGTGTAGAATTCTTGTAAAATATTAAAAAATTAACCGTTACTTTGGCAGCATCATTTACAACTAAATTTAATGAATGAGAGATATGCACGAGGTACAGAAAAAGCTCTAGAATTTATTTTTCTTAAATTTACGATTTATGCATCCGTTTGTCATAAAAATTTGTCTTTCCACATTTATCCGGCGACTACAAATATTCGAGTACAAAGTAACCGGTTTCGACTTATTTCTACTTAACAAGTAGTTAAATAATTAAGCAATTAGGGGATTAGGGACAAAATAAAACCCTGCCGAAAGAGTTGGAGTATTACTTAAAAGCTTAACCGACCCAATCTCTAGCTGAGCACAGTGGAGACTGATTTCTTCGTATTACAGTAGAGCGTCGATTTTCCGAATCAATTGGGGACTGGGATTGTCCGGATAACTGATATTTCGGATAACTGATTTACGTACGAAAAAATAGTTTAACGTATCCATGTCGAAATTTTTATCCGTTGCGTGTCGTTTCGCGTTGAATTTTCGTCGATGTTAAGCCTAATGAAGGCTATTGTATCGTTAAAAATTTTTTTTTATTTTGTACAAACAAAATAAATATATTAAAAATATAAAAAGTTATACTTCAGATATTAATTTAGTATCAAAAACGTAAAATATTTGAGTAGCCCAAGACACAGCCAAGGATTGAAGCGCCACAGCACTGGCAAAAATTTAAATTTGCGACTGAAATTCTTTCGGATGATTGACGTTTCGGATGATTGACTTTCNTACTACAGATTTAATATAGAGATTGCATGCTTTTAACATAATTATTAACTAAATGTTATTAATTCTTCTCCCATTTTCGAAAATTCCAGAATTTATTCTAAATGTAATATCGCCGTCTTCCTCCGCGACCCTTTCACTTTTAAAAATCCGCATATAAAATAGTACGACATTTGATTGCTAATAACTCTGATTAACTCTTTTAGTGAATACTACAAATTTAATATAGAGTTTGTATACTTTTAACGTAACTATTAACTAAATTTTATTAAAATTTATTAGATGCCACTCCGACAGTTCCCTTGTAAGTCATTTTTCTGGTTCTGTTTTAAGATTTAAAAAGTAAAGAATATTTTATATTTTTATGTACGTTTCTTTACAAAGCTATATTTAATTATAATTTTCTTTAAAAGTATATTCGTACAATTGAAGAATATTTTGTACCTGGTACCTGTACCTGTACGTACAGTACAGGTACATGTACAGTATGTACAGTACCTGTACGTCCACCACACGTTTTATTTCACCGAGTAAGTTTTTATAATTTTATTTTTAATCGTAGCCCTTATATCGTGGCTAGCGATTCGGAATGTAATTAAATTAAAAATGTAATTAAATATTAAAAATGCATTTACAGAAGTCTACGGTTTTTACTGGCTTATCGAATAAACGATACGAATAGACCTTAGACTATCGCTGACGCGCGATTGACTGATTGCCCCTGGATGTCGGCTTCTTACAGAAACACAGCTTCCCTATCATCAAATGTCACGGCACGCCACTGAAATCTGGAGATGGAAATGTACAAGAATTTTGCCATAGATTGCGATGGGGAGTGGCTAAGGTCGGTGGAATGACGATGTCCTAAAGATTCTCAAAATTTTTTCTATTCAAAATAAATTTTACCAAAATCGTTACGAGAAAGTATTTTGATTAATGCTCACACGGCAAGTTCTCGCTTATTTAAATCGATAAAATTTATGTCACTTTAATTAATTAAACTATACGTCAATAAATTCCGCAAAACACGCAAAACACTTCAAAATTCCTGTCGACTATGATTATTTCGATAAAGTAATGTATTAGTGTATTAGTTGTTTACCATAAATACTAGTTTTCCTGCTATAGCTTGAAGACTGAAGATAAAGTTAAGTACTGGATCGTATTTGGAAACTAATAAAATAATCTCTAGAGAATATCTATGGTTTGTTCGTTGGTTTCTGAGCTCAACGTATAAGCGTTTCGAACCTATGAGCTCGAAAAGCCAATTTCTTTCACCAACTAACTTAATAACATTTATTACCTCTTTCCATAACTTCTTTTTTTCTCTAGCGTTTTTTGTCGCAATGTTGCCTCTCTGGTAAATAATGTATTATCAATAGATATCTCTGTTTTTTTTTAGTTTTAGTATATGGCTTTCAATGCATTTAATGCGAGATTTGCTTTCTTCGGGTTCTCGCGCTCTTTGTAGCGTGAGGCGCCAATCTGTCATTCCCATATTTTTTACGAACGGACCTTAATTTTTGTCACTATATGCTAAGCATATCGAACAATATAATCCGTTATTTTTTAAAGAGTAACTCAGGCATCTTTTATTTTTTCATCTTTACGTTTGAATATTAATTTAGGATTAAATGGTAAGGTGTCTACTAATGTTGATTGATACGAACGATTTAAAAATATATATATATATTTAACCTTCGTGTTATATATATATATATATACAGTATAGTCCGATTTACATTCAGCAGATGTTTCATCCCGATTTCATTGTTTACATGAAGAAGAAATTTCGGCATTTTGTTTAGATGTAGGGGGAAGAGAAAACAAATTGATTATTTTATAGGTTTTAGTAGCGATGCATTAATTCTGCTTTCTTTTCCTTCGTTTATTTTCGTTTCAGTTTTACTAAAAATCCAGGTGCAATACATGTCACGTGGTTGAGGTTGGAATGCATAGTTTTCAGTTGTTGGAAAGCCGGAAGCATATAGCTTGTTTGATCGCTCACCACAAGTCTGACTTTTTCGTATTGTATGTTCCTGGCCACAGCTTCATGCATACGAATCATTAAATGACTGCATTACTGTGCAGGCATTTGTCTTCTCGAGTTGGTACATCTTAAAAGATATCGGTTTCATTCTTTTACCAGATAATGGAAACATCATAATCATTCAATATATATTTTTGCAGTGCTTAAATGCTTACCGACCACCTCTTTTATCTTATCGAAGAACTTCTCATAGATTGCCTTTATGTAATTTTTATTAAGAGTGCTCTCATTCAGTACTGATTGTTGAATGTACGGCACTTCTCGAGAAGTGATTTGAATCGATTTGAAGTGTTGTCTCGAGAAGGATTGTTCACCTTGTGGACTAAAATTCCTGATTGGATTAATACCACGGTGAGATCTGCACTGAACTCACTCGATGAATGCTGCTTTTCAGATCCTGAAGTAAATGCACGTATCAAAGATAGCTTGTGTTATGTATGTAAACCTCCAGGGGATAACCCAAACCTCTGATCTTTGCCGTGTTCCTTTGTCTCCGGTCAGTCACGCGTTAGCTGTTGTAACACTTAGACCTGGAGGCACAAAGTTACGTTTGTATTATAATAAAGTTAATTATTTACGTTAACGAGTGATCGTTTATTTTACGGACACAACAGTTTGCTTAGATTTTGATTTGTGAAGTTCAACGTTTTTCGCGTGCTTGCTGTATGGGACGTGCTGGTTTAAATATCAAAGTATTGAGACCTTCAGTTTCAATGAATTGAATCTTGAATTCTTCTGAAAGTGCATACAACTTTCCCTTTTTAACCTTTGGCATGTTTTTATTTTCAATAATGAGTTATGGTTCAGACTGCTACATTAACCTAACCAACTATATCCATCACAGAATCCAAGGTCAAAGTGAAATGTTCTTTTTTTTTCTAAGCCTTCTTTGTATACTAAGTGCGAAACTCTTAGAGAACTGGAGAATAGAGCGTTACTGTTTTGTCAGTTTGCTTTTTTCTCTCGCGGAGTTTTACTACATTATCTTGAGAACTATTGGGGCTACAGCGATGGTAAATATGCCATCTTATAGCTATCGATCTTTCTACAAAATCAGGGTATGGGATTTTGTGTAGCTGGTCAAGAAGAGTGAAAATATTTTATTTATTTATTTTTCTGTCCAATCTTTTAAAAATACAAAGAAAAGTGGGGAAAAGTGTCGAAGCGTTAAAGAGGAGGGAAAAGGGGAAGAAATGTGCCAATCTCACGAAAAGGTGCAGAAAGATGCAACACAGTGTGTTCATTTCGCTGCATTTCATGGCCCAAAATACATATCCCGAACAACCGTACGAAAACAGGTATACTTTTGGAAAGGCGTTGCACCTCAAAGCGCTCGGCTGACGCCCGCAAAACGCGCGATCGCATGTACGGTAACATGGCAGCACATATATCTCAAAGCGCTTGGCTGACGCCCGCAAAACGCGCGATCGCATGTACGGTAACATGGCAGCACATATATCTCAAAGCGCCCGTAAAGCGCTCGCAAAACGCGCGTTGAAAAACGCCTAGTGTGTACAGGGCCTAAAATCTTTTCTCTTGTAACGAATATTAACTTTGTGAACCGAAGTGGAGCAAATTTATCGAGTCGAAAATCAATACGACCGTTACGCCCGAGTTTGACCCGAAGTGGGGTAAATCGGTACGGCAGCTCGGTATGGTGACGGAAATTCGGTCGAGTCGACGGTAGGAATTTAAATACTTGGCCTAGAATTTTTCCAGCGCTGTTGGGCGACGTCTCGGTGGGTTTCGCATTGCGAATCTCGAAGCGTCGGTTCGGATAAACATTAATGAATTAATATTAACGACAACAAAATATTTAATGGGAGAAAACATAACGTTTTCCGAAACGACTAAATTGTCACGTAAGCGAATTTAGTCGCATTATTTTAAAAGCACGCAAACACCGTATTTTACGCCAACACCATTTTTCTGGTCGTATGACGCGATGTCACGAGCGCGCCGGATCGTCCAATGGCGTGTTAGGGGGCTTCATTATATGACCGGTAGCCACTCCGGGGAAGTGACAAGATGGCGATGGTTCAATAGTGAATTTTAACTCTGTTTCTGTCGTTTTTTTTTAGTAGTTCTAGTAGTTGTAGAGTTTCTGTTCCGTTCTTCCTTGAAGTAATCGTGTTTTTAGTCTAGATAGAATGAGTGCCAAACCGGGAACACTTTGGATCGGAGACGTAAGTTAGATAAATTTGTTATCCATGTTAAAACTTGACAATTCGGATGTTGTATTTAATAAACATCGACGTAGCCGACATCGAGTCGATAAAGACAAAGATGTTTGCACGTATTCGTCGGCCGGTTCGATCCCGTCCATTCTCTGTCAGTTCCCAACTTTATTACGTAGACTTTCTGTGAGATTTGTCAACGATGTTTTGGCCCTGCCCAAAATAAATCTTTGATTAAATTACTCGATAATGCGAGATCGGCGCGGATCCCGTCTCCCGATTACTCGAAAAACCATTAAAACTTGTATTTTACGTGTATTTTAATAAAATATGTCTGAATTGCGTTGGACGTTTCGCCTGTTACTCGGCTGTTTTCATCGAATTAAAAGCTGGATTTTTGTGTGTCACTGTGTAAATTCTAATTATATAATGATTTCCAATTAAACTTTAATCTATCGCAATTTCGCCCGTCCTACTTAATGCAAAATCGTCCAAATCGTTATTTACGATTATCGTCAATTAAACGTATTAATGTGTATTATAATGCGGGGAGTGAAAGATTATGTTAAAACCGTCACTTCGTCGCGTTAATGTTGAAATTTTTTCGTTTCTTTGCCTTTTTTTTTTTTGACTCCTCGTGTGTGATAATTTAAATATTAAATCTGGTTAAAACTTAGATTTGTAGGCTTGCCGACAGTTCTGGAATTTGATTTTGATTTTACGATATTTTGTGCAAATATTTCGTTCTATTAAGTGTTACGTAAATAAAGATTAGTTTAAAAATTCCTTCTGGGGAGTTTTCCTTCGTTTCGTAATCTTGTGCTCGTTACCGGATAAACGTGCCTCCGTTTTCTTCTGCCCGCTTTTCCGCCCTTGTTTTTCGTCCGGTGCGTTCGAGAGAGAGCGGCCCGCTCGGTGACCGTTTTGGTTCCGGACCGGACGGATTACTCTGGATTTAATCTGCTGGTGGAGTAGATAAAAAAGGCACCGTTTTTGGCAATATTTACATTATTTGTAAAGTCTAATTCTTCCTTTTTGTTAATGTGATAAATACTAAAAAATCAAAAACAAATGAACCATACAGATACTTAACAAAATTAAAAATAGACACTTGTTTTTTAAATGTTTCTAAATAACTCTGGAATAAAATGCTAGTTTCTAATAATTTCTAATAACCGTGGAATTCGGAGTAGTTTTTCGTGAGTAGAATTTTCCGGATGTTAAAATGTTTTGTTTTGAATAAGACGTGATTAAGAGTTAAAGAGAAATGTGCAGCAGTGACGTTTCCTACAGTTTTGTTGATTAAGAAACATTCTACATTATGATATTGTTAACAGGTGTGAAAATATGAAAAAAATAGTGATATGTGAAAAATTGTAAAAAAAAAAGTGGAAACTGAAGCAGATATTTAAGTTAAATTGAATATTGAAATGTAGACTCTTTATGATGTAATGTTATGGTACTTACTATTCGTAATTCTACAGAATAGTCATAATTGAAATGTAGGTGTTTGGAAAGAGCTGCGTGGAAACTCTGCACGGAAAGAGCCGTTAGGAAAACCTCGAACAAATTTGCTATATGTACTGTCCCGAGGGTGTGAATTTTTTTTTTTTTTTTTTTTAGATTCTTGGGAAAGAAATTTCACTTCAAGATTCTGCTGCTAGGATAAAATTTTGTGCTGCTGTTCTCTTAATATGCATATGATATACATTTTATCTATACTAATATTATAAAGAGGTAATGTTTGTATGTATGTTAGTTTGTATGCAGCAGGTAATCTCCAAAACTGCTCATTCGATTTCAAAAATTCTTTCACCAATATTTAGAATGGAACTTCAGGGTGGACATAGGCTGTATATTATTCTGTTAAACATGGGAGATGAACAGTTCTTTACGGGGAAGGCTTACCGTGAAGAACTCTGCTTCTATTTATATTATTTTAGATGCGGTTTTTTGTGTTTTTGATTGCGTTTTAATAGAGTATGTCAACAGAATGTATACTAAGAAGAAATTTTTCGGTATTTCCCCCGCGGGGGAGAGAGACAGGATTAAGGCTTACTGTTAAAAACTCTGCTTCTATTTATACTATTTTAGATGCGGGTTTTTGCGTTTTTGATTGCGTTTTAATAGGGTACGTCAAGAGAATGTACACTAAGAAAAAATTTTTTGAAAAATTTTCCCCCACGGGGGAAGTGTTATACATTTATAATAGATACATTTTGAGCCACAACAAGGCGTAGCGGAGTCTGCTAGTAATAAGTATAAAAATAAAACCTGTTAAGTTATATTAATGATAATGCAGAAGCAGCAGTGAGATTGGAAAGCTAGAGGACTGGTTCAAACTAAAAAGAGGCACCAGATGGAGACCATATCTCCCCAGCTATCTTCGTAAGTCTGTTAAAAAGAGTAATGGACAAGATGACACAAGAGATGCGGGGAACATCAGTTCACGGTGTAAAATTTAATATCTTGAGATTTGCAGATGACACAGTTATCATTGAAGAAAGCGAAGAACAACTAGAGAGAACATTACATCTGCTAAATGAAGAATGAAAAAGATATGGATTGACTATCAATAGCACAAAAACTAAGACAATGATATTTGGTGATAACAACATAACAAGAAACATATCTAGTAAATGGGAAAGAAATTGAAAATGCAGAGGACTTTACATATTTAGGAAGCCAACTGACCTGTTCCAGATGACTGACTTTTTGCAATCCAGATTTTTACAATCTGGATTGTAAAAAAGAAATAGTGATTAGAATAGCCAAGGGGAAAACAAATTTGAAAGCAATGAACAAAATCTGGAAAAGTAAAACAATTAGTTTATATCACCAAAATTTATAGTAAATAATCACCAGCTGTGAGAAGATTTAGAGCAATTAGTTTACAGACAAAATTAAAAGTATTGAACACCTGCATCTTTTTCATGCTATATGTTTGTGAGACATGGGTAATAACAAAAGATATGGAAAGAAAGATATTAGCATTTGAAAGAAACTGCTACAGAAATATCTTAAAAATAAGATGGATGCAGAAAGTCACAAACAAAGACATTTATAATAGGATATATGTGAAAAAGAATCTCTTACAAAAAAATTATGCAACAAAAACTCCAACTATTTGGACACATCACAAGAATGAATGAAAACAGGAAAATTAAAACTTTAGTCTATGGCATTATGGATGGATTTAACAAAAGAGGCAGACCATATAGAGAATGGATAGGTGATGTGAACAAGTGGCATGGAGTGAATATACAGGAATTGAGAAAATGGGCAATGGATAAAGAGAAATGGAAGGAAGTGGTGAGAGACATCTGACACCAATGGGTGATGAGCCCAGGATTAATCATGATAGTCAAAATAAGTTGAAAAACTAGTCTGCATATTCATTAATTAACAAATTTTGTTACACTCAAAGGTAAAACATGTGGTATGGTTTCACAGCATCCTTTATCATTGGTTTTTGGTTTTTTTTTTTTTTTTTTTTTGAAAGTTAGAATAGTTTATAGTTAGTAATATTTTGCTAATGCTTCTAGATATGGAAATATGCTCCAAACTTTGTCATTTCAGCATTGCAACAGAGAAATTGTCCAAATGCCACAATCTTTATGCAAGATGGTACGTTCCCAGATATCAGCTTAACTTTGCAAGCTTAACTGCAACAGCATTTTTTACATGAGAATGATTAGCTGATTCAATACACAAATAAACATCTTTAAACACTTTTTCACTCCAGTTTTCTCTTTTAACAAATGTTTTTGGCTCATTTGATAAGTCTGTCTTGGATATGTCAAGAATTCCAAACCTCACCATTCCAAATTGGAATAGTAACAGATAATATAAGTTATTCATCATTTCATATCTTATATTGCTAACAGGTGTGATGACAATATGTTGTTGCAGCTGTTAACATTCCAATTTGAAATGTTGAGGCTTGGAATTCTTGACAGATCCCTAGCAAGCCAAAAACATTTGTCAAAAGAGAACCTGGCTAGAAAAGTATTTAAAGGTGTGATTATTTGTGAATTGAATTAAGTTCAGGCTTTGTTCTTTTAGCTTAGCTGATCATTTCCAATATCATGGTTATCACAATCATCAGATCTGATCTGAACCCCCATAACTTTTGGTTATGAGCTAGCTAAAGAGCTTTATTTATTGAAGGAATATTCCCAACTTAGCTGCCTTAAAAGATAGAATTTCACAATGTGTGACAATTCCACACATGTCAGTTGCATTATGCTGTCAAGTTTGTTGTATAGCAAATGCAGTTTTTTAGAGCAAGGAGATGGAGTTGGACACAAAAGTCATATTTTTCTGTTGAACTACAGATAATATTAGATGAACTTGGCCATCAGATACATCTTTGGTGTAATGCTAGTACAATGCTTATTGCAATGCTTTTAAAATTGATATTAAAATCTGATATAGGAAGAGATGCATTAGTGAAGCATTTGCTCAATGCATGCTTCCTCAATGCATTGCTCAAGTTGCTATTAAACCAATTTGTTATGAAGATGGAAAATTGAAACCAGTTAAACAATGCCAAATCACATTAATCATCAATCTGTTTTCTTAAGTACAGGTAAACATGCCTAGTACTGCTAGGCACAACTAGGCATTAGTGTACTCAATACAGTTTATATTACACATGATATTATACATTTCTCAAGGCATATTACAAAAGATTAGTACGAACATACTACAATAAGCTACAGTGCTGTAGGAATATACATTATACATATGCCAATTTTTTTTTTCATGATGACTCGGGATATCTTTTATATTGATGTTAAGACCATTTACAAAAATATACAATATTTTTGAGTTTTTTCTTTATCCATTAACACAACCACAGAAGTAGAAGTTAAATTGGCTTGAAGAAAAACGTCATTAAAAAGACTGCAAATTTTTATCTATTATTTGTCTTTTTAATGAAGTTTTTCTTCAAGCCAATTTAACTTTTACTTCTGTGGTTGTGTTAATGGATAAAGAAAAGACTCGAAAATATTGTATATTTTTGTAAATGGTCTTAACTTCAACACATATACATACATATACCTACAGAATATATCTTGATATGTTTGCACTATATATCCACTGACACAATTATACAATACTATACATTATACTATACAATTATACAATATTACAGCTACCATTATATATATATATAAAACACTAGTATGGAATATGTGGAATATTATATACAAATATCAGGAGTTTCTATACAGTACATAAATATTAAATGAATGCCAAATCACAGTTGCCTGTTTGGCAAGAAGTACATTGCCAAAAGAAGATTGGTCTCATTCTGATAGTTTCTATACTCAAAACATTTGCATGTTGCATGTACCCTATACTTTTTTGGACACTTATGTAATATTCTGGTTATATTTCCTGACTTAAAAATTACAGCAGATTTTTAGAATACAAGGGCAAAGTCTTAGCAGGTAATTTTGGATGCATTAGGTTCACATTTTCACAGCATAATTGATGATGAATTACACAAGTTATCATATACACTCATTGCCATAAAAATTAGTGCACCAAAGAGAAGTTTTTGGAATTAAACAAAATTGTACTGTACATGTGAGTGTAACAGTGATATAAGTTAGTGATTACAAAATGAAAGCAAAAGAATCATTTACAGCAGGAAAAACTACAAATGAAAGGAAAACTACAAATAAAAAGACTGCATCTTAAAGGGATTTTGTGTTATATATTATTTTATTTAAGTGCAGGTAGAGAAGAGAATGAAAGGTTCTAGTACCTTGTTGGGCCATCTCTAGTGTGAATACACGATGTGATACAGACAGGCATGGAGGCATGAGTGCCGTATGGTGTCCTGTGTGCATCTCGTCCACAGTTGTCACAAGTGGTCCTCTAGTTTGGCCAAATTCCTAAGCTGTCTAACTTGGTGTCCTGGGTGATTCTATTCTGGACGTGTTTGATTGGTGACTATCAGAACCAGGCAGGCCAGGGAAATGTGGCAATGTGACAGACACCCTTGCTATATGTGGTCAAGCATTGTTCTTTTGAAAAAAGCTCTTGAGAGCTCTGCCATGAGTGCAACACGTGTGGCTGCAAGATGTCACTATGTCACTAACAATAATACTACAAAATACTAATACTACAAATATACACAAATACTACAATAATACTACAAAACACCTTTCTCACTTAAGTGTGAGAAAGGTGTTTTGTAGTATTATCTAGAAGTTTTAGCTAATAGCTCATAGAAATGATGTCACTAACATATTGCTGGGCTGTCATGGTCCTTTGACATTACTACAGGTGACCTGCTGACATATGTGATGGCACCCCAGACCACCATACCAGCTGTGAGGTCCTGTGCTGCTTCAAAGTGTAGGCAAGATTGAGATGTTTACCACGGGGCTTCCAGACATGAAACTGAATCAGGATTCATCTTTATAGGCAACCCAGTTCTATTTTATTGCAGTCCAATCTAGTCTAGAGCAACACTACTTTAAACAGAAGCAATGGTGGATGCCTCTGTTTGGACTTGTAATTGCACATGTCCAAACGTAGAACATGTAATGGCTGCCATGATACAAATGTTTCTCACCTGGGTGCCATGAAATTATAAGGACAGACATAGGGGCCCATAATGATGGTGCCACCTGGCGACAATGATACGGTTGGCTATGTACATGTTTGTTGGAGGACCAGCAGTCTTCCCAGACTAGTGGTCTGCTGAAGGCATCTGGAACCTGGGCACCATGTTTGCGAGCTCTCTCTCGTCCACTGGTCCCAATGCCACCTCACAGTGTTGTCAGAACAGTCTAGGTGGCAGGCTATCCGGTAAGATGACTATTTGGCTTCTCTCAACCTGATGATCTTATCCCCTCTCAAACTTGGTTAGTTGTTTGTATGGCCTTCAATTATGACAAAAGCATCTCTAGTGATACAGCATTCCTCTGTAATAGGTAAACTACAGACAGGATGCCTTTTTGTGCTTTTTTATATACCAAGCAGGACAAACTACAGTAGAGCGTCGTTTATCCGAAAGCTGGTTATCCGAAAGCATTCCAGTTGGCAAATTTAAATTTTCGCTAGTGCTGTGGCGCTGCAATCTTCGGCTATTTCTTGGGTTACTGAAAAATTTTACATTTTTGATACTAAATTAACATCTGAAGTATAATTTTTTATTGTTTTTATATTTTTCAATATATTTAATTTGTTTGTACAAAATAAAAAAATAATTTTTAACGATACAGTAGTCTTCGTTAGGCTTAACATCGATGAAAATTCAACGTGAAGCGACACGCAACGGAGAAAAATTTCAACTGGGATAGATTAATATATTTTTTCGTACATGATTCGTTATCCAAAAAATAAGTTATCTGAACCACCCCAGTCCCCAATTGATTCGGATAAACGACGCTCTACTGTATAACATCTTCTGTTAGCATCCCACTATAACTCTAATCATTTCCATATTTAGAATGAATTATTTACCCTAATAAATAGGTTTGTAATAAATTGGAAGGCTTATCACTAAATTAAAGTTGTGGGTTAGAAGTGTTATTTAATATTATTTCCATATTTGTTTGAGACTTATCTGCATGTCAAGTTCTGCAGCAATATGACAACTCTTACTTTATGTGCTAATTATTATTGCAATAAGTATATATGGCAATAGTAGATGAGATTACTGCTAATTACATAATATTGGGGATAGTTCAGTGTACTGGTCTGTTTTTAAGTGTATAGTACACTGAAGTGTTTTACTTTTCAGAAAGTGATAAGTAGATTGTTGTTGCTCATGTGCAGTCATTTATTCTTGGAGTTGTAGATGAGAATAAACTTAAGAGTTTCATATTAGAAGTACAGTAGAGGGTCGGTTATCTGAAAGAATTCCAGTCGGCAAATTTAAATTTTTGCTAGTGCTGTGGCACTGCAACGTTTTTGATACTAGATTAACTTCTAAACTATAATTTTTTTTGTTTTTATATTTTTCAATATATTAATTTTGTTTGTAAAAAATAAAGAAATAATTTTTAACGATACAATAGCCACGATTATTATGTTGAAAAGTTTACATTAGGCTTAACATCGACGAGAATTCAATGCGAAGCAACACGCAATAGAGAAAAATTTCAACATGGGATAGGTTAGTGAATTTTTTTCGTACATAATCGGTTATCCGAAAAATAAGTTATTCGAACAACCTTAGTCCCCAATTGATTCGGATAAACGATGCTCTACTGTATTAGCATCTCTCTACACACAAAAACCTGAAACTTTTGCTTGACAGACTTAATGTAATGAAGGAATTAACTAGGATTATTCAAATAAGGAAATAAGGAGGGACTCTTTATTATTATTATTATTATGTGTTGGGTTTAGTGGGTTATACTCGGTTCACACCGGTGGCTGTGTACTATGCCGGACCAGAGTCAAGGCATAGCAACCAAAACAAAACTAAAATTAAATAAGTGTGTCAATGTGTGTGTGTGTATTCAGGAATTTCCTAACAATGTGGCATTTATTCAATATAGTGGCCTTCTGTAGTGTGATGTATGTATTTCTACTCAATTGTAATGTTCCCAGGCTTTTGTGTAGTGTGTGTGTGGTATCACACCTGTACAGGAGAGAACGACAGATACAATAAGCACCCTATCCATCCTCCACAGATGCCTTATTTCCTGGGCGAGTTCTGTGTACTTGCTAATTTTTTCAGTGCATGTGTTTTGTATATTGTGTGTGTTTGGAATGTCTATAATGTATGTGATTTTATTGTGTTTGTCAATGAGTATGATGTCTGGTCTGTTGTGGTAAATTGTTTTATCTGTGATTATGGCTCTGTCGTAGTACATTTTGTGCGTGTTATTTTCCATACTGTCTGTGGAATATACTTGTAGTATGGTTCGTGGATGTCTGCCAATTTGTGTTTCTTTGCAAGCTCTTGGTGTATTATATTTGCTACTTGATTATGTCTGTGTAAATAATCTGTCTGTGCCAAGAGCTTGCAACCAGAAGTGATGTGTTGTATAGTTTCTGGCATGATGTGACATTTTCTGCATGTGTCATTTGTGAGTGTTGTATCTTTGAGTATGTGTTTTCTGTAGTTTTTAGTATTTATGACCTGATCCTGTATGGCAATCATGAATCCTTCCGTCTCCCCAAAGAGGCATCCCCGATCTAACCAGCTGTTTGATGCAGTTTTGTCAACAAAATCCTGGGCCAGGTCATAAGGATGCCTGCCATGGAGTGCCTTTCGAGCCCACGATTGCTTGATGGTGTCTATGCTTTTTGTGTGTTGTGTCATGTCTGTACGTTGTGAGTGTAAGTTTAATGGTGTGTTATTTGAGTCTGCTAGAGTTACTGCTTTATGTAACTGTGATGTTTCTTGTTTCTTGTAGAAAAGCTCTCACAGTGACTGTATTTGTTTGTAGTGAAGGTTAACTATGTCAATCAGGCCACGTCCGCCATCTTTATGTGGAAGGGTTAATCTTTCTGTGGCAGATTTAGGATGATGATGTTTATGCTTAGTAAGTGTTGTTCTTGTTTTCCTTTGGAGTTGCTCAAGATCTGTGCGAGTCCAATGTATAACTCCAAAAGAGTATGTGAGTACTGGAATATTATGTGTGTTTATTGCTTTAACTGTGTGTTTTGCATTTAGCTGTGTTCTAAGTATAGCATTTAACCTACTTTGGTATTCTTTAATTAATCGTTGCTTTATTTGTATATGTTCTGTTAGTTTTGCCTGTTGGAATCCTAAATACTTGTAGAACTCGCCCTCTTCCATGGATTTAATAATGTCTCCATTTCCAAGTGCAAAATCTTCTTTCTTCAGGATTCCTTTTTCTATGTGTAGTTTTTTGCATTTGTCTAAGCCAAACTCCATTTGTATGTCCTTGGTGTATGAATGTGTGATTTGTAGGAGTTGCTGAAGTTGTTTTTGTGTGGATGCATAAAGTTTTATGCATCCACAAAAAATTTTAATTGGATGTTTTGTGTTTTTAAAAGGACTTTTTGTGAACTTTACGGCGACAAGTAGCCTAAAAAGGAAGGTCAGTCGCCGAAAATGTTTTAGTCTTGGAACACAAGTAATAAATGGTGATCCTTTTTGGACAGTTTTGTCTTTTATTTTATTAAAAATAATTCTCCATCGGACGAACTTTTACAGAAGAAATTTCTACATATATCGTCACCAGGGGACAACTTCTCTAAAAATCTACATTTTCCAGCGCTACACTTTAGTAGATAAAAAGAAGAAGAAAACCCCAGAAGAAGGTATGATGGAAGCAAGACAACTGCATGTCACCAGTTCCTTTTTCAGAAATTTTATAAAATTTTAATTGGATGTTTTGTGTTTTTAAAAGGACTTTTTGTGAACTTTACGGCGACAAGTAGCCTAAAAAGGAAGGTCAGTCGCCGAAAATGTTTTAGTCTTGGAACACAAGTAATAAATGGTGATCCTTTTTGGACAGTTTTGTCTTTTATTTTATTAAAAATAATTCTCCATCGGACGAACTTTTACAGAA